>NW_017728943.1:110096684-110106591 GCF_001723895.1 Crocodylus porosus
GCTTGGATGAACATCTTGCTGGGGTCGTTTGACCCCAGTATTATTTCCTGCCATGGCAGGGGGTCGGACTAGATGATCTACTCAGGTCCCTTCCAACCCTAGAAACTATGAAACTATGAAACTTTGTTTTCTTTCACTGCTAGCATGTAGACTTTGTTATAGTGTTCTTTTTTAATGGGGAGAAGGAAAGTAATATATTATTAATTTCAAATGGACAGTTGAAATTGTTTTTGGTAACTGTGGAGTTAAAAAATAGTCGTTAATCTTAGCACTTTTTGGACTAATTCAGAATACTTTCATTTTGCCATGTCACACTCATGGAATAGCCAATCTTTCAGTGGGCTTGGAAGGGCTGAACCAGGGATTTTATGTATGTGCAATTTGTCAACCATGAGCATTTTTATATTCTTTTTATTGCTTAAGTGAACAACATCTGAAAATGTAATTTTCACCAAGTGTATTTCTTGAATTGGAATTTATACCCTTGTGCTTTCTTTCTCCTTCATCTGCTCTTTTTAGGTTGTTTTGACTGCTGGCCAGTTTATTTGATCAGTAACTACTAAATACTACAGTATTTTATATTTTTGGTTCCTGGTTCTTATTTGAATGTCTACAGAGAGAGAGAGAGAGAGAGAGAGAGAAAGAAATCAATCCATGTTCTTAGAATATATCTATATCTATATATCTATATCTATATATATATATAGTCAGATAGAGACCCATACAGTGTTGCCAACTTTTTATTTAAAAAAGGCTAAAATGCTTGTCCATAAAGTCCATAAAAAATTTAGCTGTCTTTATAAGACTAAGAAATGGTGAACTTGACTGAAGACCCATCGTTAGAATGAATCTGGATGCATATGTTCATGGACAGACAGAATAGAGAAGCAGCACTTTGTGTCTGAATGGCAATGTAAATCAGAACCCTGCAGGGAGCTCTCCATCAGGGCTTTGTGGTCCACAGGAGTCTCCTTAGTCCCCTCTCCCCACCAACTAAAGCATCCTGTCACCTGTAATAACTGCTCACATCAAAAGTAGGCAGACTGCTTGGCCCTGGGAAGTCTGTGGTACTGGATGTGACAAGGAGTGCGGTAGTGTGTTCAGGATGAAGCAGATGAGCTGGGGAGCACGGACAGTGAACCTGTCAAGATGGGGAGAGTAGAGCTGGCAGGGGTAAGTTTGGTGGTGGGCTGAAGTAGGGGCAGCACAATGAGGGATGTGGTCTGGGATATCAGGATATGGAAGTTAGTACTGGACCCCTGGAGTGGGGACAGCACGGGATAAAATCATTGCTGCAGTCAAGTAAGACTTATTTGTCAACTTGTCATCACTCATGTTGGTGTTGTGTATATATATAATGGCAGGTGAGAAAAGAACATGGATAAACCTATTGCTAAGAAAGCAAAAGTAGGCCAGATGTATATGCTTCAGTCTTCTTAGACTACAAATAGAGAGTTCAAATAATGGATTTGTGAAGACAAGGAAGGCAAGCACAATACTAAATGCAGCTGGTGTAAGATGTTTACTGTAGCACATGGTGGTATATAAAGATATATGCAGACATGCTGTGATAAGCCCATGTCAGCTGAATATTACTTGCACATGGGAGACTATTTACATTCGAACACCCAGATAACATTGATTTTCCTGGGTTTCTGGGTGCAAGCTTGAGCCAGATTTAGAAAGCTGGTGTTAAACCCTTATTTAAGCCTTTGTTACTGCTGTCCAGGGCCTGGTAGGAGGGTTACATTTATATTATCTAAAAGGTATGTCAGTAAAACATATGTCAGTAAAAATTCTGGTCATCAATAAAAACTTTTGCAGATTATCAGTAAAAAAAAGTCTTGGTTTGGCAGCCCTATCCAGGATGGATAGAATGTAGCCATCTTAATGCAGGGCTGGGCACATGCAAATAAGCACTGGGTCGGGGCTTGAGCCAGGTGCATATTTCTGGAACTCATCCTCTCCTTTTTCCCTGCCACTGAATTCAGCAATAGGGAAAAGGAGGGTATGAGTGGCAGTGGTGTTCAGCCACACTGACATGCTGATGAGTTCAGAGCTTTCATGCAGCTCTGGAGCCCAGGAGCTGAGCCCAACTGCTGCCCACCTCCCATTCCTCCCCACTGAATTCACTATCAGGGTAAAGAGGGGATGAGTGGGAGATGAACAGTAGCTGGGAGTGCTCCAGCAGTGCTCAGCTCCAGAGCTGCAAAAAAGCTCTGAGCTCAGTGGCATGTCAGCGCAGGCTCTGGTTGGAGCCACAACTTTCATGCAGCTCTGGAGTCCAGGCACTGAACACCACCACTGCTGCTTATTCCACACCTCCCCCCCTTTTCTTGCTTCTGAATTCAGTGTGGGGAAATGGGTGGTGGTAGAAGTGGGAGGCAAATGGCAGTGATGCTCAATCCCGGCCTCCAGAGCCCCATGAAAACTTTGTCAGCTGGAAGGGGAAAGGGAGTGGAGACCTGCTCTTGGCAGCCCCATACATACAAATCTGTGGGGCTGTAGAACAGCACAGGGCTGGCTACAGCACCTGAAAAAAGGTTATTTCAATGAAAGCTCCGCTGCTCTAATCCCTATCCCACCGTGTTCCTGAAGTACACAATTCTTCCTTCAAGAGAGACTGGCAAAGTAGTGGGAAGCTCAGGGAGGGAGCTGAGGTTTGGTACAGTGCTGTTATCTGGACAATCTCCAACGGTCATCTGAAAGAATTCTTTAATTACCTTGTGTATTAATCTTAGGGGTGCACCAGTAGAGATTTTTTGGGCTGATACCAGTGGTTGATTTTTAAAGAGCCATATTGGCCGATACTGATCCAATTCTAATATGCACCAAAGCAGGTTTGAGACCAGTGTTGAGGTGGTAAGTCTGGTGTGGGGGAAGGGATGGGGGCCAAGGCCCACACAGTGAGGGAGGGAATGGGGCAGGGGCAGATGTTGCTCAGCCTGGTGGGGGGCATGGAGCTGTGTGCAGCTTGTCTGGGGAGTGTGTGTGGGGGGGCAGCTCCTGCCCTGCATGCACCCTGGGAGGGCACAGGGGGCATGTGCCCCCAGTTCTGCATGCAGGGTGGGGCAGGCTGCTGTTGCAGGCTGCAGCTGGGGGTTGCACCAGGCTCTTTCCAGCAGGGGACTGAGCCTAGGCTGGGCTCTGCTTGGAGCGGGTGATGATGGTGCTGAGAGGGGGCTATGGAGGGAGATGCATTCTCCTAAAAATTTTCCGTAGCTGCCCTGTAGTTCCCTCCCAGTGCTGCCACCACCCACCCCGAGTGAAGCCCAGCCCATCCCCCTGCTGGGAAGAGCCTGGTATAGCCTCCAGCCTTAGCCCGCAGCAACAGCCTGCCCTGTCCTGTGCAAAGATCTAGAGGCACATGCTCCACCATGCCCTCCCAGGGCACGTGCAGCAGCAGGACCTGCCCTGGACAAGCCACTCGTGGCTCTATCTCGCAACCCACCCAGGCTGATCAGTGCCTGCCCTTGCTTCACTCCCTCCCTCACTGCAGGGGCCTCAATGTACCCCACCATGCCCCTTCCCTGCCCCCACTCCTTCCCTCACACCAGACTTACCAGGTCGACACTGGTCTCCAAGCTATATTCATGCAGATTTTTGCTCACAATCAGCTTTCACGGTACAAATTTTATAGATGGAGTTTGGTGAATTTTTACACTTTTTCAGGCTATAAGTGTGATTTCATCATTTTAGCATGTGAAAGCACGAGAAAAAAGGCCCAACTTTCCTGACAGCCGGCATGGCCCTGTTGGGATCCATAGGCCTTTAGGCCTGGGTTTGACCTTTGTCCTTAGCTCAAGCTGCATGCTTAGTTTGAATTGTGGTCAAGGCATGCACCCAGTGAAAGGAGCAGATAGAAAAATACTGTCCCTGACTTAAAACAAATCAGAAAGTTGTCTAACTAAATTGAATAAATGTAACCTGAGCAAAAGAGGAATAGTCAGAGCAAAATAGACCCCATCTAAGAATGAAAATATCACCTCAGAATAGAAAATTCCAGTTAAAGGTAACCATATTTGGAAAACAGAAGAAAAATTATTATTATGCATTAGGAGGAAGGCTTAAGCTAATGTTATGTATTAAGACATGCCGGCTCTCTGGTGTATAAAGAGAGGTAAGAGAGTGTACCCTTCATGATACTCCTGAAGAAAGCTTGAAGAGATCCTATCTTGACATCAGATGTGGGAACTAGGAGCCCCGGACAAGACTTCACAGCCTGATCAACCAGTGAAGTTGTGTACACAACATTACCGGGTGGTGAGCATCTGCTTTGATTAGCTACAAACCTAATTTTTTAAACTGCTAATGGTGCTTTAATTGTAAGTAAATTTGTATCTCTTAGGGTTCAATAAACTTACCTTTAAGACAACTGCATCTTAGTCTCCTTGCCTGGTATAAGACTCATTATAGCATAATAGGAAAGCAATATCCCTCAGCCCCATCTCCTGCCTGTGGCTGTCAGCCAAGCTAGGCGGCAGGGGGGACAGGGAGCAGAGGCCCCTGCTACAGGAGTCCCCCCCCACCTGTGCTGGTTCAGGTCTGGGAGGGTTGGGGTTGGGTCTGGGTCTATGTGGTGGGGGTTTCTGCTCCTTACTTGCTGCCTGGCCCTGCTGAGAGCCATAGGCAGAAGATGGGGCTGGGGGCCATGTTGGCTGTCAGTTGGTTCAGGCATTGTGGGGACAGGGTGGAGGCTCCTACCATGTGCCTCCCCCAGCTGTGCTGGCTTGTGCTGGGGCCAGGCTTGGTTCAGGCCTGGGCCCACTAACAGGTACTGTGGCCCCCAGCCCTACCCCCTGCCTGCAGCTGGCTCTGTGGAAGCCCACTCAGCTACAGCAGACAAGTCCAGGCTGAGGTTAGCATACTGCCCTCCCATGTGAGGGGAAGTTAGCGGGGCCCTGCAAAGCAGCCTGGAAGGCTGGGGTTCTGCAATCTAACTTGAGTTGCTAGGGGATCTGATACAGAAGTTTCGTAGACCAGTCTAACCTAAATCACTTAAGTCTAATACTATATCCTTCCAGGTCTATCTGAGACTGGGATCTGCCAATTTTAAATGCTAATTGAAATTCTGTTTGGTTGTAGGTATAGACCAATTTCTAATCACTTATACTGATATAAGTATAACTTTTGTACCTGGCCAAGCACTGCATTTTTTATTACTATAAACTGTGTACTTTGACTACCTGAGAGTAGATCAGTTACCTTCCTCTGCCAAATGAAACTTCCCACCAGGGCTAAGTATAGACAGTTGAAAAGCCAAAGACTGAATCGATTCAGTTTTTGCAGCTTAGTCTAAAATGGAAAGATTAAATTAAGAAACAACTGGACGTACATTCACTTATGATTCAGGAAATGCAGCCACATGCCTAGAACATATAGCCAGCCAGTGTATTCACTTCACTTCCTCTTCCTGTTGCCCCAAGGTCTCTGGGTTTTGGGGTCCATAGTCACAAAAGCAGGACTCTGCAGAGTTGCTCATCATTTTATCCTCCTTCCAGGGGCCTCTGGGATTTATCGTCCATAGTTGCAGCCAGCAGTAACTTTCAGTAAGTTTATCAGGGCAGGACAGCTGTGTTCTGGGGGAAGAGGGTTTAGGCAGGGAAGCAAGTTTTAATCCCTACTCCCCAGCCACAGACCCCAGCTGGGGTATGCCGAGACTGGGGGAAGTCCCTGCCTTCTTCTCCCCTGCCCCCAACCCTTCTCTTCTGGAGGAGACAGCACTGCCCAGCCCAGGGTTGGAAAGCATACTGGGATGCTGGGGAACTCTTATTGAACTTACAACAGGAAGGAGTTTGGGACAGAAGTTTCATAAACAGATTTAACCTAAATCAGTTCAGTTTGATACTACATTCTATCTGGTTTACCATAAACCAAGTTCAGCCATTTTGGCTAGGGGCAGACATTCAAAAAGTTGGAGCCAGAATTGATTCAATTTTTGCAGGTTAGTCTCACCTGGCTAGGCTAAAACGGTTTATAACTGCACAGACATCCCCTCTGGACTGAAAAAAATCAGGCACATGCTTGCAGTGGCTCAGGCTTCAAGCCATGGGGTGCTAGAGCAGCTCGTCCTTCCGTTCCACAGAGCTGAGCTGAGGGAGGGCGAGGCCAGTCCTGGCAGGATGCTCTAATATTCTCCCTCTCCTTAGCGGCCCAGCAGGGAATATTTATCACCCCTAACTCAGTGTTTATCAAACCATTAAGAAAACAAAGCCTCTCTTCATTAGTTCAAATTCTTCTTTAACAGCTTTTCCAAGGAAGGACATTAAGCTACCTGTTGATTAGCTCCAAAAGGCCTGCTGTGGAGCGGAGAGCCCCACCCAGCCCAGAGCATCCTGGGATGCTTCAGTGGTGTGCTTTATCTTGAACCAGGAAGGGGTCTGAGACGGACATTGAATAGACCAGTTTGACCCAAATCAGTTAATTGTGATACTACATTCAACCATTCAACCAGGTTTATCTCAAAACAGTTTCAGCCATTCTGAAACTGGTTTATGTGCACTGAACATCTGTTCTAGTACAGGTTTAAACCAGTTTCTGATCACTTAAGCTGTTTTATTTGTAATGTCTGTCCCTAGCCTTTGAAACTGGTTTATGTGCACTGATTTTCTCTTCTGTTACAGGTTTTAACTGGTTTCTGATTACTTAAACCAGTTTATGTGTAACTTCTGTCCATAGCCTACCAGGTTGAAATCTTCACTTAAGTATGCAGTTTTCTCATACCTTACCTATCATGCTTGCTCTCATACTGCTGATATATCTGGCTTGCTTGCTAAAGGATAGTGTGGACAAAACACCACCCCAAGTTCCCCAAAAGGAAACCTTTGAACTTACCTACTGACCAAGAATATGTCCTGTCTTGTGATTGTTGCACATTAAGAAAAATGCTTTAAAACACAAGTCCCAGAATATTATAGGAAAGTAAAGGGAAAAGGAGTTTTAGGAATCTTTCAGTATGAGCATACCTGTAGTAAACTGTGCAGAAACATGGGATAATTTGGAAATTCCTCTTAATGCTTCCTTCTTAGTATAAATGTAAATGAAACCACAAAGGAGATTTAAAGCTATAACTGGACTTTAACTAACCTATCACAGTGGTGAACATAATTATTGTGGCTTTTTTTAACCTGCAGCAAACTGTGATCATTGAGCACTGAGTTGCATTATTCATCTATGTTTGTGGCATACACACAACTATGTCTTCAGGGTAAAGAAAGAAAAAAAAACATGTTGTCCTTTTTCAAACTCAGATGGCAGCATCTTTCTGATGTTTAACATTAATGTTGTGTCATATGTTTGTAATTTATAAATAATCCAATATGTAAAGGGGGTCATATCCTTGTGCACTGTTGCTAATATAATCTTACTTTGTTAAAATGCAGTTTCTGTGTTGTCTGTCTAGTCCAAAGAAGTATCAGTAATGACATGCACAGGTTATGCAAATCTTCAGCATATCTGGGTTTGTTCTGGGGGTTTTTTGGTTTGGTTTTTTTTTAGCGATTTTGAAAAATCTTCTTTCTCTCTCTGTTAGTACAACACTATACATAAAGAGGACTTAATCCTAATTGGGGGTTTCTGCCATAAACTCTAAGTAATTTATGCCATTAGTATCTTAAGATGGAGAAAATGAAAGGTTTTGGAAAAAATAGTTTTAACTGAAGTTCAGTTGTCACTTAATAAAGAGAAGACAAGTACTTTTTTCTTATCTTGACAGTTGTTCTCATAAATGAATAATAGATACGCAATAGCCTCTGTTTACAGCTTGCTAATACTTAGAACATAAAATTGTAATTGGGCATAAAAAGCATTTTTTTTTTTGCACAAAGTGTTTCTTATTCAGATAAACGTGTCAGTATGGTGATACAAGCAATAAAATTGGATTACAAGCACGTGGACTAGAAATCTTTATGAGTAATCTCACAAAAGGCTTCCCTTATTGACTTACATTTTAGACTGAATTTTCTAAGATTTTCATCAGACTAAGAACACAATTGAGAAAAACAGGGTAAAATGCATGGGATGGTGCCTTACTTTTGCTTTATTGTGCTCGCAGTCAGTAGGGACAGAAGTTACTACTCTGATTTGCTAGGTCATTTTATTTTATGAATGAAAAATATGTACTGGTATGTGTATTTGCATCTCAAGAAAAGCCAGCTAGCTGCTGAGCATATTTGCACATATAAACCTATATTCATGCATTGTGCCTAGGCCTTTCTCATTATTCTTTTTATTAACTGCACTGAAATTTACAACATAGCAAATGAAAACCAAATAATTAAAACATAAATTTATAAAAATTATATAGTGTAGTGAAAATATATGCGCCTTGTGTGCTCGGTTTTGCAGAATGATAAGGATTGTTTTTAACATAAGAGGTAAGAGCTTGTATGTTGAAAAAAAGTAGGTGCAAGTCCTAGTTAAGTAGCTGCTTTGAAGTTTCACATGACTATGTTGCAGACCATGATGGTAACTCTTCAGTCATAGATTTCATAGACATTTGGGCTGGAAAGGACCCTGGAGGATCGAGTCCAGCCCCTGCCCCATGGGCAGGAAATCAGCAGGGATCATAGGCTCCCAGCAGGATAAGCATTTAAACGTGTCTTGAAGGTGTTCAAAGTGGGTGCTTGAACCACCTCTGGCAGCAGTCTATTCCAAACTTTGGGGGCTAGCACAGTGAAGAAGTTCTTCCTTATGTCCAGCCTGAAACGGTCTTGCAGGAGTTTGTGACCGTACGACCTTGTCATCCCCTGGGGCACTCTGGTGAACAGATGTTCTCCCAGATCCTGATAAGCACCCAGATAAACTTACAGGTGGCCACCAGATCACCCCTGAATCTGTGCTTTTCTAGGCTGAAGAGTCCCATGGCTCTCAGCTTCTCATCATAAGGTCTGTTTTCCTGACCTCTGAACATGTGCATGGCTCTTCTCTGGACTCTCTTAGGCTTCTCCACATCCTTTTTGAATTGTGGAGCCCAAAACTGGATGCAGTACTCCAGCTGTTGCCTCACCAAGGCCGAGTACAGGGGGAGAATGACATCCTGGGATTTGCTTGAGGAGCATCTATGGATGCAAGCCAGCATTTTGCTCACTCTGCTAGCCGCAGCATCACATTGAAGGCTTATGTTCATCTTGTGGTCAATCATGACACCCAAGTCCCTTTCATTTCTAGTGCTAACCAGCATAGCAATGTCGAGCCTATAAGGATGCTGCACGTTTTTCCTCCCAAGGTGCAGAACCTTGCATTTTTCAGTGTTGAACACCATCAAGTTCTCATCTGCCCATTTCATGAGCCTGTCAAGATTTTCCTGGATCACCCTCCTCTCCTCAGATGTGGATGCCTTACCCCAGAGTTTGGTGTCATTGGCAAACTTGGCCAGTCTGCTTCTAACACTAATGTCCACATCATTGATGAAGATGTTAAACAGTATAAGCCCTAGGACAGAACCTTATAGTTTCATAGTTGGTAGGGTTGGTAGGTACCTGAGCAGATCATCTAGTCCGACCCCCTGCCATGGCAGGAAAGAGTACTGGGGTCAAACAACCCCAGTATGGTATTCATCTAGCCTCCTCTTAAAGACCCCCATTACAGGAGCCAGAACCACTTCTCTTGGAAGTTGGTTCCAGATCCTAGCCGCCCTGACAGTGAAGTAGTGCCTCCTCACATCTAGCCTGAATATACCCTCTGCCAACTTTGTGTCCATTATTTCTTGTCACTCCTGGTAGTGCTCTGGGGAACAGGGACTCCCCCAAAGCCTGCTGGTCTCCCAGGACTAGTTTGTAAATGGCCACTAGATCCCCCCTCAGCCTTCTCTTGTGGAGGCTGAACAGGTTCAGGTCCCTTAGCCTCTCCTCATAGGGCCTGCCCTGCTGCCCCCGATCATGCGAGTGGCCCTCCTCTGGACCCTCTC
>NW_017728943.1:110106820-110221399 GCF_001723895.1 Crocodylus porosus
TTTTCAGTGTTGAAATCCATCCTGTTCTCATCTGCCCACCCCTGTAACCTGTCTAGGTTTGATTGCAGCCTATTCCTCCCTTCTAGCACACCCACTTTCCCCCACAAATCTTAGTGTCATTTGTGAATTTGAACAGGGTGCTTTTTACCCCCTCGTCCAAGTAGTTCATGAAGATATTGAACAGTGCAGGCTTGAGGACCGAGCCCTGCAGAACCCCACTGCCCACATCCCTCCAGGTCAAATAAGACCTGTCCACCACCACTCTCTGGGTGCGGCCCTCCAGCCATTAGTGACCCATTTGACTGTGTAGGTGTCGATGGCACAGTCTCCTAGTTTTTTAATGAGAATGAGGTGAGAGACAGTGTTGAATGCCTTCCTAAAGTCCAGAAAGACTACATCCACTGCTACACCTGCATCTAAGGATTTTGTTACCTGGTCACAGAAAGCCACCAAGTTGGTCTGACAGGACCTGCCTCTAATGAAACCATGTTAGTTGTCCCTAAGCATAATCTCCCCTGGTGGTCCCTTGTGGACATGCACCAGGATAATTCTCTCAAAAAGCTTCCCCAGAATCAAGGTAAGACTGACCAGCATATAGTTTCCTGGGTCCTCCTTCCTCCCTTTTTTGAAAATGGGAACCACATTGGCCCTTTTCCAGTCTTCTGGCACCACATCAGAGCACCATGAGTGCTTGTAAAGCCGTGCCAGGGGTCTCACAATGATCTCTGCTAATTCTTTTAGCACTATTTTCTAGTCACACCTTCAATTTCAGTGGCACATTGGTGGGGAGTGGCCACACCTTAATGGAACAGGACCTGGGTTTTGCAGATCAAAAGATAATCCTGCCCTAGACTGGCATAACTTTAAGCTGCATATGTGCTTTAAGCCACTTAAAGGTGTTAATGTGTGAAGAGTCCAGCGGTTAAGAGTTCTAGGAGCCTCCCAATATTAACATTTAACAAGGCCCTTAAACTTGACACATAGAAAAGATTGCACCTGTGTGTTGACCCAGCTGTGATTGGTCACCTGGTAATCACAAGGGAGCAAAGGCTGGCATATGTAATGCTGGCCTACCACTCGCTTGTTTGCCAATGGCTTACTGACATTGGCACACTCTGAAAACATACTATATTGCCTTGAGCCACCTAGGCACGAGGTACATTCTGGGTGCATGTAAAATAAAATAGGTTAACACTGTAAGTGGAGAACCCACTTCAGGCAGAATGACTGAATAGAGCCTTATATCCTGCTCAGTTTATTTCTCAATCTTGCACTATACCACTAGGTGTACTGTTCTAAATATAAAATACTGGGTGTCCAAAAGTCAGGATTTCTGTTCTGCAGGAAAAAAAAATTCTGTGATATTTCAAGCAAACTGAGCCATACAGCAAATATCAGGCCACTTGCCTAATCTCTCCCCCACATGTAACCTGACCCTGTATCCCTGTGGTTTAATTGTCTTAATGAAAGCATCACACCCTTCATTGCCTGCCTCATTATATTGAAGTAATCCTTATCCTTGTTAATATTAAGTATGTATTTCAAAGTAATTTCATCTCATCGGTCCATTACAAGTAGAGATTAATTTAAGAAACAAAAACCCTGGTGCTATTATGTGTTGGGAAAGAGAAGGAAAAGGTAGTGAATGGACTGTTATATTTCCAGCTCTTCATGGAAGGAACTGCTTCTTTCTTTTTGTTTGCATAGTGTTAAATGCAATGAGTTATACAATACAATGAATGGCGTTCACCTCTAGACCCCTCCTAAAAACTATACTCATTCTGCCACTTACGTCACTGAGAACATGCTTGGTTCATGCTGCTGGTCACTAAGCTTTTAAAACAAGAGAGGATTGTATTTGTTTATGAAAAATAATTTTAAATAACTTATTTTTTTCCTCAAATATGATAATAAATAGAACATTATGGATTTCTGTGGTATTATTAGCATCAAAGTGTGATCCCTTTCTAATTTAAATTATAACAGGCATGCACTCTTAAGCCCAAATTCTATTCCCTTTTAGAAACCTAAGTGGCACTTACCCAACCATGTACGTGTCTTTTTGGCACTCAGGCATGGCTTGTAATTCTCTGAAGTGTGGACCTGTAAGCATGTGCATAACTCCTGTGCTTGGTCAATAAGTTACACACTACTTGGATACAGGGCTATGTAGTGGTCTAACTTGGGCAGGGCAACTGGGGCAGCTGTCCCATATGTTGGCTTGCAAGGGGAGGCTGGAAAAAACAGCTGCTTCTGCAGCCACACAGTGGCAATCATTATCATGTGGTGCAGTCAGTACTGGAAGCTGTTCTGTGTGTGGCAGCTCCCCCAGGTGCCTTGGTCACTTTGGTACACCTTTGGTGCTATGTACAGATGTACACTGGACAAACATAAATTGCAAAATTCTGCCTCCTAAACACCCATTGTTACCAGGTGTTAGATGAAGGAGGAGCTTCCTTTGTTTTAGTCCTAGTAGAGGAGACTAGCTAGCACCTCATTTGTGGTGTGGTGATTAGAGCACCACAGTAACTTGAAGAGATGCAAATTTAAAACCCTTGAGAGTGAGGGAGTGCTTATAACTAGTGTGATCATGCATCCCAGATTAGCCAGGACAGGCCCAGATTTCAAAGGCTGGTCCTAGCTGTCTGGTGGAAAGTAAAATAGATGTCATGGGCATGGGACATGGGGTGAGAAGGTGGAGCAGCAGGAGCTGTGAAATAGGAAACTCTAGGGAAGAGCAGTGTCCTGGGTTTCACATTGTTCCAGACGGTCACCGTACTTACAACCCAAATCTCTCACTTCCTAGGTGAGTAGTGAGAGCTTCCTAGGGAAGCTCTGAAAAATGAGGTGGACGGTTCCAGCAACAACTGAGGCCCTCCTTCAGGCATTACAAGAATATGTAGCTGTGCATTGGCTTTGTCAGTCAATAACCTACTGCACATGCTCAGTGCCATGTGGGCATTTATGTTGTGCTACTAGGTGTGTCATTTAGACAAGTAAAATGTACCAGAATTTCACCTGTAGAGTTGCATTACATTTTTTCATAAGAATGGAACTTTTCAAAAAAAGCATTAATCATAGATTTGTCCTAGATTTCTCTATATATGCTGTACTGAATGCTTATATTATAAGCTGCAAATAGTTTGCTAAGTAGCCATAATTTGAGAGTAATTTAGATTAAAGATTTTTAAGGCTCGTTTCTACAATGCTTGTGGTATTTTAGCAGTTTTAAAAGATTTGCTTGGCTTCAGACCATTGGATCAGGATGATTTTGACATCCTTAATCTTCCTTTAAGAGCATTAGATATTTTATATTTAAAAATTTGAATGATAAAAAATAGAAAGAAGTTGTTTTCTAGAAATAGAACTTTAAAAATCTTATGTCAGCATACAGTGGAGTTGAGAAGAATAAATCCTAAGCTAACAGCACTAAAGACAATTGTAAAAAAGACAGTGTTCATAAGGCCTTAGGGTATGATTTTAAATGAATTTGAGAGTCCTGAATACACTATTCTGTATATCCCCATGTAAGCAAGAAATTCAGGTTCACATTATAAAGTAGCATTTGGGAAGATTGCAGAAAGTGATGTAGTCTTTAGAGATCTGCAATACATTCATCTCAAAATGAAAACTCCATACCATCTATCAGTATTAGTGTATAATTCTGAGCAGAGACTATCACTAGCTATTTGGAAAATTGCTGCTTAGGTGTAGGTCAGTAACATGTATGTTCAAGCAATGCTTAAAGGATTACAGTAGGTTATCAGCTTAAAATTTGTCACCTGAGTAATTAACAGGAGTTAATGGGGATGTCACTTTCACCATCAGAGTACTGAGAGCATTCAAAGTTAGTTTTGTCCACTTAACTTATACTGAAAGAAAACATAAAAACACTGATGACAAAGTTTGCATGCCAGAATGGGTAGACTGGCAAATAGCAAAAGGTTTGTTCTGAAAGTCACTTCCTCTCTTGAACAACAGTGTGTTTAAATATAGATGAATGCAAGATCATAATCTACTGAGAAAGAAGGAATGCCACTTTCAGAATGGAGCTTTTTTGTAAAGCAGTGACTTGGGAAAGAACTTTGGGGTCATGATAAATAATCAATGAAATATAAATTCCTGATATGATGCAGTGGCTAAAAGGAAATATCATCCTTGTATAGAAACTGGGCATATCTAGTAAACTTAAGGAGGTGTTATTGCCTCTGCATATGATATTAATGAGATAATTATTGTGTCCACTTTTGTTCTGTTGTGTCTATCATACTTTAAAAAGGATGCTAGAGGAAAGAGCTCAGGGATGAGTTATAAGACTGATTCAAGATGTAGAAAATATGCCCTGCAATGACAACTAGACAGTTGGAAAGGCGTTAGTTTTTCAGAGAGCTGGTTTAGAGACTTGATTATAGTTTATAATTAATTACATGGGGACACTTTCTTGATTACAGAATGCTTTATAATGTAGTAGACATAACAAAATCCAGTCGGTGGAAGGGGAAGCTAGACAAATTCAGAATAGAAAAAAAGGCAAATTTTTAACAGTGAGTAATTAACTATCAGAACAATTATTTATGGGGACTAAATTTCTTTTACTTGAAAAGTTTAAATCATGCTGGAATGTCTTTCTAAAAGATATACTATAGGTCAGTCCAAAATTAGGGCTTGATGTAGGCATCGCTTGGTGAAAGTTGTTGGCTGGTTTTATGCAACAGGTAAGACAGTAAGAAGAAACAAAATAATTTCTTTTTGCCTTAACACTGTAGGTGAAAAACAGGCCTTACTGGGTGCATCTACATGAGATGCTGACTGTGCTGTAGCCAAATAATACTGTGCAGTAGCACGTCACAGCACCAACAGTGCTAATATGCTACTATGCAGTATAGGCTACTGTGCAGTAGTGTCACTTAAAAGACATTCACCAGCACTACTGTGCAGTAACTCTGGCTACTGTGCATTTATTTAGTACTTGATTATACAACTACTAAATAAATGCACAGTAACCACTGTGCAGTAGTGTCTTGTGTAGATGTGTCTGCTGAGAACAATAGTTTGACCACCTCAAGTATGCCCAGGATTTCACCTTATGAACCTGGAGAGGTCAAGGCTATAGCTACAAGCTGTAAGAAATGCAAGAATCTTCTTTCAGAATTTATTCTGAAGCTATGTGCTATTGAGGTCAGACTGGTGAGCCCATAGTTGCCGATTATTTCCCCCTCCTTCTCAAATACATTTACATTCTTAAAAGCAGTCAAGTTCTTTGGTTAAATGTGGTATCTTTTATTGGTCCAACTAAATAGTTGGAAAAAAGTTCTTTGCAAGCTTCTGGGCACAAACACTCTTCTTTAGGCCCCCTTAGACCAACATGGCTACAACAGATACCATCTGTATTCTTAAATGCATTTATTTTTTCCCATTCAGGGAGGTGGCACTTACCCAGATTTGGCAGTATTATTTAAAATCCTTCGTTCTGGGCCTAATTACATCTGCCAGTTCTTTTCATAATCTAGGTGAAGATGATCTGTTACCCCTATTTGAAGCATAATATATTATTTGTATTTTGCTGCCCCTATCTGCTTGCCAGGATGTGGTAAATTCCATTTCTATATGCTCATTTTGACTAGACACAGTGTCCTTTATATACCATTATCCTTACTGATGTATCAGTGAGGTATTTTCAGCTGAGATGAGCATTAATTCCATTAAATAAGGCACTGGCAGGACCTAATCTTGAACACTGTGTGTAGTTCTGGACACCCACATTCAAAAAACTCAAAGCAAAGCAATAAAGGGCTAGTAGAATGATTAGGGAATGGAGAGATTCTCTCAGAGAGAAGGCTAGAAAAAATTGGCTTGCTTAGCTGAGCTAAACGAAGGCCGAAATGTTATGGTTTTTTTTGTCTATATAGAAGGAGGTAAAAAAGTAAGGGAAGGGAGGAGAATTGCTATTTAAGCTTGCAAGCAATGCTGGCACACAAACAACTGTATAAATTTTACACTGGAAAGCAAAATGCTCCTAACCATCAAAGAAGTAAAGTTCAGGAACAGCCTTCCAGTAGGAGCACTGAAAGCAAAAAGCCTCACTAATTTTAAATTGGAGTTTGGTAAGTGTATAAGATTACATGCCCTAGTTGCTTGGATCACTGGACTTGGTGACCCAGAAGGCCCTTTCCTGTCCTACATCGTATGTTTGTGCAACTTGGATAATGCTCTACATGTTGTACCTGATGGTCTAATGCCATTTGTAGCACCCATGAGATGCATCCATATGAGTTATTGTAGAAGAAAGAACTGACTTTCAGAACCACTGAGAAACTCTTGTATCACTAGAGGTAAAATGTGGTGAAATACTTTCAGTAGAACTGTTCAGCAAAAATGAAGATTCAGCAGCACCAAAATATTTTGCAATTTTGTTTCGATTTCAGTGAATTGAATTAAAAATATAAAGGTTAAAAATACTTTCAGAACTAGTTCAATTTTTTATTTGAAATGACTAGTCTCTAGATTTCCTTTAGTTTTTAAACTTCTAAAAATCTTCCAAATCAAAACTAAATGTTTTATTTTGGATGGAATAAAACACATTTGTTTAATCCAAAACATTTGTTTTGATTTTTCAGTTTTCCAGCACTTCTGAATGAATGGAATCCCTTTTTTTCCCCCTCCACAATATGATGAAAACATGTTTTAAATCAGGGACAGAAATGAACATCATCTCCAGAGTAATCGTGTTTTGCTTTATCTTTACTTTAAATATAACAAATATACGCACTGTATATAAAAGCAAAATTGTCTTTTTATTGTGATCTTCTTAGTCAATAGTGCATATTTTAAAATATTTACAAAAACAGACCTGTGTTTTAAAAAACCTCTAATAATATGTATTTACATAAATAAATAATTTTGGTTGCTTGATAATTGAGTGTAGATGACTGAAAAGTTAACTTAGTACTCAGTTCTGCAAAGTCTTCTGCATACAAATAATTTTATGTATGAGTAGCCAGTCAAATTTAAGAAGACTACATAAGTGTACGTTTCTTGCATAAATAAGATTTTGCAGGACAGATAAATGTGGATCTGTGCAACTGAGGTTCACTTTTGCATTTAAGAACTTAACTTTCTAAATGGTTCCCCCCCCATAATCCTTTTATTTGAGGTGTGGGGGTAGGGGAAAGCCACTGGGATAGATCTTTACTTCCCAAATCTGTTAACATCATTCTGGTGGCTTTCTAGCAATTACTTTAATAAAAAGCTGTAGAGGGGATCCTCATAGACAGCCAGTCAGTAGTGCTTGCTTAACTCCTCCAGCTTCAGGTCACACAGCATAGCTGATGCCTCCAGCCTGGAGATATTGGTGAAATTGTGGCTGGAGTACTTCTCTACTTGGGTCTATAACAACTGACATAGTATTTTGGGAAGTGCCTGGGGCTAGGGACACAGGATTACACCTAAACTGGTTTAAGTGATCAAAAACTGGTTTAAACCTGTAACAGAACAGAAGTTCAGTGTACATAAAACAGTTTCAAAATGGCTGAAACTGGTTTAAGACAAATCTGGTAGAATGTAGTATCAGACTAAACTGATTTGGGTCAAACCCTTTTATGAAACTTCTATCCCTGACCCCTTCCTGGTTTAAGTTGAATCAGAGTCCCCCAACATCCCAGCATGCTTTCCAGCCCTGGGCTGGGCAGTGCTGCTTGCTCCAGCACAGAAGGGTTTGGTGGGGAGGGGGAGAAGGCAGAGACTGCCCACCCCAGGCAAACCCTTGCTGGAGTCTGCGGCCAGGGAGAGAGGTTAAAATATAGAGCTGTTCTGACCTGCTAAACATACTGAAAGTTACTGGTAGCTGTGACTGTGGACTGCAAATCCCAGAGACACCTGGGTGCAGAGGAGGAGGTGGTGAGGAACCCTACAGAGTCCTGCTTCTGTGATACTGGAGTGCAAATCCCAGAGACCTTGAGGGCAGCAGGAAGAGGAAGCAAACACACAGCCCAGGCTGGCTACATGCCAAAGAGCTGTGTTCTAGCGCCCCCCAGCTTCTGGCCTGAGCCACTGCAGGCATGTGGCTGGATTTCCTGAATCAACAGTAAATATGTGTCCAGTTGTTTCTCACTTTAATCTGCAGCTTAGACTAATCTGCAAAGACTGAATTGATTTAGCCCTGGCCTTTTTGACTGTCTGTACTTAGTCAGGAAGCACATATTAAATGAAGGCTGTCCATTATATAAGTGCATGGGGCCAAACACTCCATGAGCTACACCACTATTGGGTGACTGTCCATCCTCTCATCCTGTGATGGGGGCAGGCTGCTTGTCATTCTCACAAGTTTTATTAACTCGGTAACTGATTTATTCCTTAATTGATTCATTGCATATCTTGCTTATTGACATAGCTGATTCACTTCATTACTGATTATCTATGATATTGATTCATATTTCTTTCTTTCCTCACATATTTACTATACTCAGTAGTTGCTTCATCATATAATTGTTTCATGGCTTAATTGGTTCTTTGCACTATTGAGCAATTCCACAGTAATTGTTTCTTAGGATAACTGATTACTAGTTGGTATGGCCAGTTACAACTCACCTGGCATTCTTTCCACTGAATTTCCCTATGTTTTATTTTCTTGCCTCCACCTCCATTCAGGTTTTTTGTCTTCTACTTCTTTTGGCTCCATATAGTCCTCTGTCTCACTCTCATAAATTAGTACGGCTCAGCTTTTCCACTTCATTGCTTAACTCCTTCAGTGTGCCATCTATAACCGCAGTCTTAAATTCCTGACTTCCTACTCCATCCTACTTCCTCTTCAGTTGAGATTTTGCCTTTCCCTATGCTCCTCATGCTAGGATCTTTTATGACCTTTTCTTAGCAATCTCTCAAGGCCTCTACTCCATCCTCATCTTCCTTCACCCAACAGTTTCTAATATTGTTGTTCATACCCTTTTGCTCAAAGTCTTGTCCTTCCTTAGCTTCCATGAATCTGTCCTCTCCTGTTTTTCCTATAATTATTCCTTCAGTGCTTTGCTGGATGATCCCTCCTCTTCTACCATGCTCTCATTTCCAGTGGAGATCCAACAGACTCCACTGTTGTTTTTCTTCTGTTTTCCCTTATAGTCTGTCTCCACAGGATCTTATCCACTCATGGAGCTTCAATAACCATCTTTACACCAACAAATCAGACTTACCGATGTAGTCTGACCTGTCTACCTCTGCAGTCTTGCATGTTGGCCTGTATTTCTGACAGCTCATGAATCAATGACTCTTATTTTAAAATTGCCATTATTTCAGTTTATAGGCTATGAAAGCAAATAAGAAGGCCTAAAGGCCGTTGGCAGGTTGGGGGCAACTAGTTCTGTCTTCCTGAAAATTCTGCCATCCCCACCTCAAAGCCCAATAGTTCACCCTGTGTGGAAGAAGGGGTGAATTTCTTTCTAGTGTCAATTGATAGTATATCTATAGTAGAATATTATAATCAATTTCAGCAAAAAAACTAAACAAAAACAACTAAACACCTTCTAGTACACAAAAGATACACAAAAAAGATATAAAACATTAAATTAATGTTACCAGCCCTAAAGAGCTAGAGAGGCTCAGGCTCAGAAGCACTACAATGTTGAAGAATATTTGCAGCCGTGCTTCTGATTTTACAGCGTAACATTTGTTGGAGTTTGTTCATAATATAGTTAGCTAGCTAACCAGCTAGGTATGAACAAAGTCCCAATGTCTGATATCTATCTATCTATCAGACACCAGCAAGAAACGCAATTAATCAATCTGCTTCCGCACACAGTATATTTCCTAAATGCAATTTTTTGCTCTCCTCACACCCCAGTAATGGTCCTTTATAGTAGCACCTCCCTTTTAAAAAATGTTTTCATGAGCTGAGCTGTACCTGTTTTACATACCAGTAGCAGTGCTTTGATGTTTGAAAAATGCCGAGCTAGAACATTTCTAAGTATACTAAGATTAATCACTTAGAATTTTCTAGCTCAAGGTTTCTCAAACATCAAAGCACTCCTACCTGTATGTAAAACAGATACGGCTCACCTCATATAGAAACACTTTTAGAGGGAGGTACTACGATGGAAGGCTATTATTGGGGATTGGGAGGTGTGAGGAGGGCAAAATACTGCATTTAGGAAATATATTCTGATAGTGTAGAGAGGCAGATTGCTTGATTTTGTTTCTTGCTGAACTGTTTCCTTTTTTGGTTTCAGCAAATGAGGCACCATGCATTGAGTGATAATGATCTTACATTTATTTAGTGGATTTCATCCAAATAGATCCCAAAGGGCTTCATAAACTTTGCTAATGGATTACTAATTCTATGTAGTATATAAGAAACGCTTCATCCAGTACTGCATTTTAGTTGTGTGTGAGGTGGGCAGTATCGCATACCATAGTCTAATTATAACATCACCAATACAGCTAGGTATTTAAGCATGTGCTAACCTTTAAGCAAGTAAGTCTCAAAGTCAATTAAGTATTCACGTACTTTAACACAAGCTGCACTTTTAGTAGAAAGGATGGTTTAACAGATAATGCCCTGAATTGGGACTGGGGAGATGTGGGTTTTAGCTCAGTCAAACCTCCTATAGGACCGCAGGAGGGTTATATTTTCTACCCTATGCCTCAGTTCCCTCCCTATTATATGTATTTTATATTTCCATACCTCACAAGGCTGCTGTAAGAATAAACTGAACCAATAACTGGGAGATGTTCAGATACTTTGGCAATAAAGACCATATTAAAGATCTAGATTAGTGAATCGAGATGCAACATACTGGGTGTGTCTACAAGAGATGTTTACTGTGCATTTGCCTAATTAACTATGCAGTAAATGTCTCAGCATCTACACTTGTGCCCCTATTAGAGTACATGAAACTAATAAACTCACTAGCAGGTTAGGGCTTGTAAATACAAGCCCTAACCTGCTGCAGAGGTTTTTTGTGTGCAGCAGCACATATGTAGATACTGCCCCAGCTGACTGGAGCACAGGGTGCTTCAGTGCAGGGCTAGTCAGTAGGCAGCCCAGGCACGAAGTACACTGTGCCCCAGCAACCTGCTCCAAAGCATGTGGAGTCATGTTGGAGCCCTGCGCTAAAGCACCCTTGTGCCTTAGCCAGCCTCTCTGTGGCACGTGGAGCCCTGTTGGAACAGCCCTTGGCTGGGAGGCTGACTTCCCAGGTCCCCTGCCAACCTGAACTACTCTGACTAGGCTCCATGTGCTGCATACGAATAAACTCTGGAGCTACATGCTCTGGAGCTTATTTGTGCGCATTAATTACATGTGTAGATGCCCCCACTATGTTGGACTGAAACTGAAGGGGGGCCATAATTGGATGAATACAATCACTAACATTTAATTTTTGCTAGATTAAAATTAAAATTCAATGCACCTTTGTTAATATTAAACTATATTTTCATACATAGATCTCAGAGTTCTTTAGAAAAGTAAAGGAAGGCATGGGCACACAAAAAAAGGCTTTGGCTAGGGACAGACATTACACATAAACCAGTTAAGTAATCAAAAACTGGTTTAAACGTGTAACAGAACAGACATTCAGCACACATAAATCAGTAAATCAGTTTGAAAATAGCTGAAACTGGTTTGAGATAAGCCTGGTTGAATGTAGTATCAGACTTGGGCCAAACTGGTTTATGCAATGTCTGTTCCAAACCCCTTCCTGGTTTAAGTTTAATCAGAGTCCTCCACCATCCCAGATGCTTTGCAACTCTGGTGAGTCTCTACTCTCTGTTCCAGCCCAGCAGGGCTGGCATGACCCCTCTGCTCCCTGGCTGAAGCTCTGGCAGAGACTGCAGGTACAGAGACATTTGCCTGGCTTCCTCCTCCCCTGCACCCCCACCCCACCCTACCACTCCCTTCTCAAGCAGGGATTCCCCCCTCCCCTCTGCCTTACACAGATGCCTCTCAGCATTAGCCAGCATACCACATGCTGGCTATGGTCCATGCTGTGGGAAACCAGACAAAGGCAGACAGCACAGTGTTGCTTAGGGCTTTTTGGAGCTAATCAACAAGTGGCTGGTAATGTCCCTCCATTCCTTCCTTGGATAAAGTAGTTTAAGAAGACCATGAAGGCAGTTGTTTTGTTTGAAGGGCTGATAAACACTAAGAACTCCCTGTGCATGTCCCTGCTGTGTAACTCAATGCTCTGTTATCAACAGCAAGCAGGGGAACCCTTCCCCAATCAGTGCATCCTGTTGGGGCCTGGCCACACCCCCCCCAGCTCAGCACTGTGCAAGGGATGGGAGGACTGCTCTAGTATCCCCTGGCTTTTACCCTGAATCCTTGCAGGCATATGCCTGTATTTCTTCAGTACAGAGGGGATGTCTTTATGGTTACAAAGTGATTCAGCCTAGCCAGGTTAGACTAACCTGCAAAGATTGAATCAATTTAGGCTCAGGCTTTTTGAATGTCTATCCCTATCCTTTGTGAAGTAAATGTGGGTGGGATTTATAGCACCTCTGCTACTCCGTGGTAATTGACTGTGTCCATGTTCTCACCCTGTGGCAAATGAAAACTAAACTGTAGTATCCTTCTGCTTTCTTAGTGAAAAAGGGTCCTCTAAGGTTTTCAGTTTCACTAGGCAATAAGTGACTGGGCCAGTTTATAAATTTCAGGCAGATCAGTAACATTTGGAGTGCTGTATCTCAAAAGCCCACTGACCAAATGGGCACAAATTTCAGTGCTAAATCTATGTTAGAATCAAATCAGGCGCAATAATTTTCAAGACAATCTGAATATGTATGTTGGCTTTTAGAGTGCTCTAGAAATCAGCTGTTAAGCTGTAAAATCATTAAGAAAAATAAATGCAATGAAATTCTGTTATTATATACAATGTACATTTATAAAATACGCATTGTTTACCTGAAAGGATCATCTCACATAGAAAAATCAACAGCATCTTGTATATACACTAGTCATTTAATATGTATTATTTCTCTGGCCAGATGTTTGGTTACACATACTCTTTTTTACTAATAAATTTCTAAGGGCTTGACCTCTGGTTAAATTTATATTGTGATTTGCATATTTTTAAACTCTACATTATTTCCTGGGTATAACTTTGTACTGAATAAACAGAAATCTTAGCACATTTACTAATTTTGGAAATGCACGATATTTACATAAACCCTATTACTGAGGTATGCATAATGTTTTCAAGATCTGTTTGTGTTTAGTATTAATTAGGAAGGCAGTTTATCTTCTAATGGACCCTAAAAGCTGTTGAGGTCTTCTCTGTCATTTGTTCTTTGTTAAAAAATTATGGCTCAAAAGTCTCCTAGTGATATCTGTTTCATTAATCTAGGTGTCCTGCTAAAGTTTTTATACATTTTTGTTTAATGTGTTAAATTATATTCTCCCATGTTTTTATTCAAAAAAGTTTAAAGCCCTATATTACTGTATTTTGAATAACAGAAGCATGTTTTGATTTGTACATGTTGAAAAAAGCTTTTAGATACACTAACTTCAACCTTCCCTTCATCAAATTTACTACAAGAAAATTATTTCTATGATGACTCTGTGGATATCTTATCTTAGGCTTCTGGAAATGTTTACGCTTGAGTTATATCTAGGGACTTAGTCAATTTGCAATTTTGTGGATTTCACGGAAATTGTAAAATCAGGCATTGTCTGTAAAATCAGCAATGTCTGTAAAATCCCTGAAAATAAAATGCTGGCTCCCCACTTGGAGAAGTAGCCACCCTTACACCAACCACTTACACCAACCACTGATGGGCTGAGAAGGCCTGTTGCACAGCTCTGCCTCTCTGCCAATCAGTAGCAAGAGGCAGGGCCACATGACAGACAGTTCTCTCAACCAATCAGCAGTGAGGGGTGGGGTCACTTGGGCCCCTTTGCCAGTCAGAGGCATGTGGGGACTCACCACCGTAAACCTATAAAAATGACAGCTCGCAGAATTGGCTTCCTGCATCCTCAATTTTGTTAGGTCCCTAGTTATATCCCACAAGGTATTGATATCCACAATAATGCTGATGCCTAATTTAATGCCTGACTTGACTACATTAAGATTATTTGACAAGCTAACCTTGGTGCAAATCACGTGTGTGCCTGCGTGTGTATGTGTCTGGGTTTGTTTGTTTTTTCAATAGAGCGGTTTCTTTTGCAGTGCAAATCTGTGTTCCATCCTGAGCCATGTCTGAGTGGGTGGTGTTCATTCAGATGAAAGAACAGGGAGCATGTTAGCTTAATGTTAAGAACATGTAATTTATTTTTTAAGTTAGCTTTCATTTAGAAGGTGATGGGCTTTAGTCTATAGCCTTCTTTTTTGGCTCTCTGTCAAAAGAGAGTTACCAACTTCCTCTCTACCTGTTTCTAGAATGACAATTCTGTGTGCCTCATGATACTAGTCTCTAGACAAGGAGTGAGGTCTGAGCAAGTTGACTGCACATTTATGCAGATTGCCTAAGGAAATATACTTAGTGAATGCTGTCGCTGTGTGGTTATATAAAATGATCATTCTGACAGAGATAGTTGCTGCCCCCAACAATCTTGTTAACATATGGATTGATACTCCCTTCAGGCATGATTTTGAGGCTTCTGTGGATGTCCCAAAGCTTGTTTTTTCTTTCATGTGCATACTTGCTTTGGTTCTTTTATGGTTGGCATCAATAAACATATTTCAATTTATGTGGATAAAAATTGTGGAGGACTCGGAAAAGCTGCATGATGTTGCTTTTCATTAGATCAGTCCTTAACTGGATATATATGTGTGAATATATTTTGCAATGAAGACTATAAATGCATCTTTAAGACAGCTGACTAGAGATAATTATTACCATGGACTTATGGACCAGGGACTTGTATCAGCAGTCCTCAACCCAGGGTTCATGGGCAACATGTTATAGTCACAGCAAATTAAAAAGATAAAACTGAGGTTGGTAGAGAGAGTAAAGTGTGTTGCCTGTAGTGTGTTACTCGCTCGTTTATGTTGCCTGTAGACCAGCGAAAGCTGGGGATCACTAACTTGGTTTATCCTCAAGGTCCAGCTGATATTTCTGATGAGAGTCAGATTCAAAGTCTTCAGCCCAAGGCAAAGCTCTAGTTGTAGAGATTTTGCTGTAGCAATCTATTATGTTAGGGTTTCTGTCAGTTTGGTATTTTATGCCTTTCAAAAAAGGCATCAATGGCAAGTTTGCTATGGGAAGTTTGCTTACAACAGCTTTATACTGTGACGTATAGCCAGTGGGAGAACTCATTCTAGAACTAGGCAAGGATGAAAAAAAACTTGAAAAGTTGAAGGGGAAAATGCTTAATATTTTGAACAATTTGCAACCTAAATTAACAAGCATCCATCTATTACTTCTATGGTACTCTGATTTATTCCTCTCAGACAACAATGCTTTGGTAGTACCAATCAGCTATCCCCTCACCAATGACAATGATTGAGAGTTGGCTGAGCATCCACCTGCTTGAATAGGCCTATTTTGTCACAAAATGCATGCTCCTATTATGTACAAAGCAAATGTAAGACAGTAGAATTTGTTCATGCAAAGAAATACAATTTTGCCTCTCTCTGATCAGGATTCCCAACAATTTATCATTTTATCATTGTCTCAGCATAAAAACCTTAAGGGGCTCTAGCCTACTCTGGTAAGACATGTTGAACAAAGTAATGCTGCCTAAAGAACACTACCTGCTTTCAGGTAGGTTTAAAGCAGCATTGTAGTCAACATATTCTTGTAATCTATATATATATAAATAAAATAATATGTAATAGGAGATGGGAGGAGGTGACTTCTGTCCCTTCTGCTGGACTCATGAGGGGAATAGAGGCTGTGGAATAACATCTTCATATTTTTACATTGATTTGTTTTGGCTTATTTTTTGTCTTCCAGCCTCTAGGATCCTAATTACATTAAATGGAATTGTTTACTATATTGATTAGTAAAGCTGTAGGTAGCTGGCATTACTTTAAAATCCTGGGTTGAAAATACATAAATACCTATTGGATCATGTTGTTAAAGAAGCCTCCTAAATATAAGGACCTGATTGTGGTGTTGTTCTTTTTTTCTATGGCTGAAGAAATAGAAAAAACTTCTCTATTTCTCTCATGCTAAATAAGCTTTGAACATGGAATGCTTTAGAGAATTTTCATGAAAAATATGTTTTAAAATATAAAATCAGGTGTAAGAGTCAAACTAGTTTGGATAAATTCAAAATTGTTTCATTCAAGTTGAAAATATTTTAAATATATTTTAATTTACAACTATTTTTGAAAAGAAAATTCATTTACAACAAATAATCAAAATTCTCCATTCCCATGTATTAAAATACGCTATTTTGAAATTATCAATTTAAGATTTTCCCTTCAAACAAAATGTTGTTTACATTGATTTTTCCCCTTCGATAATAGATGTTCCAAAAGAAACTGTTTTAAGAAAAAAAAGAGCATCTTGAGTATACATTTTCAAGATATCTATTTATTATTAATTCAATATTTAAATTACACACACATGTCACTAGAAGTCATATTTGAGGCTGGTAATATTCTCAATTCTATTCGTCTAAAAAAAAATTATTGGTACATATCCTACAAAGTTTAAATGCCTATATTAAAATCATAATAAGCGCTCTGCAAATAGGTCAACATTTTCCATCAGGTTAATGTATAAAAACTAGAAGGCCAAATTCCTATTGATTATACTTGATTATATAATATTTTTGGGGAAAAGAGAAATGCTAGCAATTAATGTCAAAGGTACCAAAATATATTGTTTTCAGTCAGTATGTGAACTAACAAGAATTTCTTGTAAAATTGCTTTATGACTAAATATTTGTAATTTCTTATGTTGTGCTAGGTGATTTAATATTTATGTGATAACTGTTAGAATAACAGCAATTCTGTACTCAGCCACACAACCAGTGAGAATATAAAAATAGAATTTAAACATATTAAGTCTTGTTCCATGGGTAAATGTTATTTAAACATGCTAGAGGTTCTAAATTTTATTAAAAACTGCTTTATATTATCATTTCATTTTTATTCATCATTTAGTTCTTTAAACTCTAAAATGTCAAAATAAATGAAAAAAGGCAGATATAAAAATAAAATCCATGTAAATGATATCTAGGGTTGTCTAGTAATGTATGTGAATTACCAAATTTTTCTTAAACAAAAAGGTTACAATTCTGTTACCTTTTGTGAACACAACTGGCAGTACTCTACCCATGTACCTGGGCATTTTTGACCCTGCTTCTGCATTGTGGTTTGTTTAAGCATATGCAGTATACTCTACGCGGGCCAGGGACATCCACTTGTGCCTAAGTATAAGTCCAGATAGAGGAGGAGACCCACTCCTATTTTTTTGTTCTAAATACCTGAGTGATTAGGGCATTCACCCAAGAAGAAGTAGACCCAATTCTTGGCATATTTCATCCATTTCTACTATTCCAGGTGTTAGGTATTATCCAATTCTCCTCTCCAGAGCTCCTTTTGAAGCTGAGTCATTGCATCTTGCGTCACATCTTTGGCTAAAATGGATTGAGAGCATTTGCATGGGCAAGTTTCTGCTCTGTATGGAACCTAGGCTTCTTCCTTTATAAGGCAGCATTTAGATCACTGAACCAAGATCCCAAGCCAACAATTTCCCTTTTTTAGGCTGCTTAGGCAGGCAGCTTCCAAAGAAGCACTGGAGGCTGCCAGGCTGGCTCCATGTGTCCATGTGCAGCTCTCCATTGGAGTGTTGGAAGCCCCAGGTGGAGTCATGGAGCTGGCCTGGCCTGGCCCAATGGTGCACAACTCCTGCCTGCAGTACCAGGAGGCCCCCATGTGCTGATATGGAGCCAGCTTGATCTGACTCAAAAGCACACACCACTGGGCCCGGGACAGTTCTGTGCCACCATGCATGGCTCCTGGGACTCAGCTGGAGCTGTGGGGCACTGGGGGGCTCTGCCTGCCTTGGGCCATGAGTGCCTGAAGGGCCCATCACCTGATACTGCTGCCATCAGAGCGGGCTGTGCACCATGGGGGGGGGATGTGGTGGGGGGCATACACACACCCACAAAGCCCACACCACCCACACACATACTCCCACACCCACATACTCAAATCCCCCCACATACAGCCATGCACACCCCCACACCCCTTCTCAACCCCACAACAAACCCTATACCCACTTACAACCACACCCTGCCACAACCCCCCACGCCCTCCGCACTGCCCCACACAGTATACAAGAGTAAGACTTTATTTTGAGCTATTATATAATCACCTTTATATACACTATGCAAACATACATAAATCAGGACAAAAATATTTAAAGAAATAAAAATAAAACATATTATAGTAAATGTATGATTTTTAGTACGTTTTGTTTTATTTTTTCTGGTTCCAAGATGGCAAACCCCCTCCCAAAAGAAGTATTTCTGGGGTCAAGGGGAGGGACTTCCAGTGGCAAAGATCAGAGGTTAGGGGTGGGACTTTCAGCCCCAAGATGGTAATGGGGGGGCAGGGCTACCTTTGCAGCCCTCAACAGCTCACCAAAAGTCATTCAGGGGCCCTCCAGCCAAAATCATTGCCCACCCCTGCACTAGTGTCATCCTTTTGATTTAAACAGTGTTGCTCCTATTTTCAGTTTAGGAGACAGACAAATCAGAACCAAGGTTTTTTTCTTTAATTTGAGTTTGCTGCATTTGTGGAAATGTACTGTCTAGTTAATTGATTCGCAGTGTTTGTGGTTAAGTGGAAAGGTCTCCAGAGACCTTGTGAATAGCAAAATAGCTAAAACATTTTTCTGTTATAGCATGGAGTTCTGATGTAGGTAAAGTTGAGAACCACTCGTGTAGTTAACTGAACAAATTGCTAAAATATCTGCGATTTTTTCTTCATCTGTTCTATTGATGTGTCATGTGATCATGGGAAAATTACTTAAAATCTGAGAGTTTATGTTCCTCAGGTTTTGATATGTCCAGATTGGACAAGTTTTTCAGAGATGCCTATGTTTCTTACTGCCTTCAACTATGTGTCAAGTTCATGCAACATAACTTTTGAAATTCAGGCTGAAGATGGCACTCAAACTATAAAGCTCCAAAGTACCACTCATTTATGGCTCATTTACTTAAAGTAGCAATACTAATTCTTATGCAGGCAAAAAGGACTAAGAAACTACTGTGTCCGTCTATTTCTGAGTCTCAAAATAGCCATGTGGGTCTATGGGCAGTATATATAAAACGTTGTATGGTCATTTCAAAGGAGCTGTAGTCATTGAAGGCAGAATATTAAATCTCCTACCAACAATTTTTGATGTGATCTCATTTATCCTTTGTGTGGTTTTGATCTTTCTGAAACTGAAACATATGTGTATTTTCACCTTCTTTGAAAGGATGAAAACCGATGATCACGTTTTTAGATATAATTGCCAATATATACAGGCTACTTTCTGTTTTCTTTAACTTATTGCTTTTCCTCATTTCAATAATATTTAAAACAGCTGGTATTTCAGCAGAAGCTGTTCATAAATTTAATAATTTACTTTTTCAGGTAGCATTAAATATCTGAAGGTAACTGTTCTTGATGGCGTAAAGAAGTTAAAATGTCCCAGCCACATTAGAAGAATGTAAGCTGGATTTATTGTGTTACTCTATTTTCTCTTTATCATTCTCTGCGAGACAACATTATGTTAAGATGAATATTCTACCAGGACTATTACATGTTATGCAAATATGGCCTATAACTTTTTTTCTAGTAAAGATATTAAATCAATTGAACAACAGCTCTCTAGGTTCATTTGGGTAGGGAAAAGACATAGAATTGCACTGTCTTTGACAAACGTCTTTAAATCAGGCAAGAAAAGTGTTGGATAATGGGAAATGGTATAATTTAGTTAGTAATTCAAAGTGTACAAAAGACTGGCTATTTCACAGTAATATTTGTAGTGATATCTATTTGTCCATGGTTTCACCTAGGATGGAGACTCTATTTTTATACTCAATAACTTCTCCTGTATTTTGATCAACAAATGTACATTTTGAAGTTATATATCTGCAGATTCCTTATATCTTCTATACACCTTTTATTGAATCTGCAGTGAAGTTTCGTACCTCTGCCAAACTAAGATACATTTTCCACATCATGCTTTTTGCTAGAGTCCAAAACCTGTAAGTCATTAGGATGAGGGAACATCCTTGATGCTCATATTATTAATTTTTTATCAGTTGGAAATGCATCCTCATAAAATAGACAGATTTAAGTATTGTAAACCCATGGCTGATTTTATCATCTTTGGAATTTTGGTTAACTAAAGTAATTCACTGGAAATAGAGGACTGTCTAAAAACATGAGGTAATTATTTAATGTTTTAACAGCAGATAGCGTTGTTGCATGGATTGCATAATGGAATATGAACAAGAATTTCTTTCCCACTCCCTACCCCTTTGCAATTAAAGATTGTGTTACGCATCTTCTCTTTTCTACATTACTGTTTTTCTAAAATTAATATAAAACATTTGTTAAGCAATATTTACAATAAAAAAGAAACCAAAGGAAAGATTATGGAATGACAATAAGATTAATATTCCTTTTTTTAACATGTCACCTGTGCAACATGCTTACCCTGGCTTGAGGTATACAGGACTCCACAAGTTCTTTCTGTTTTGGCTCCTAAAATAAACAGCTTGGAGTAGGAGTGTACTTAAGTGTAGCTCACTTAAAGGGATATTGCCCATTCCATATTCAGACTCACGTATTTTATATACACATTTGAAGTCTACTTACTTTATTGTTGACATTTTCTAGATCAAAATAGAGACTCATGAAACTAAGATCTATCTTAACTTAGCAGAGAAGGAAAATCCTGCCCTTCCTTACCTGATCTACTTCTCTTCTTTCCTCAGTTCACTTCCTATTCCAGTTTTTTACTTCTTTGGGTTTCCTCTCTGTATCACCTCTGCCTGCCAGTAAAATACTTTCAGTTTTCAATTCATATACCTTGGCTTTTTCAGTGTAAATAACTCTGGAATGTGGTCTGGATACAGACCTCAGAATCCTCAGGTCCTGTGATGCTTTATAGTTCCTTAAGCTTAGTTTTAGCACTTTGGTTTAGTCTAAGGCTAGGGACAGAAGTTACACATAAACTGAATTAAGTGATCAGAAACTATTTTAAACCTGTAACAGAACAGAACGTCAGTACACATAAGCCAGTTTCAAAATGGCTGAAACTGGTTTAAGATAAACCTGGTTGAATGTAGTATCATACTTAACTGATACAGGTCAAATCAGTTTATGAAACTTCTTTCACAGACCCGTTCCTGGTTCAAATTAAATCAGAGTCCCCCAGCATCCCAGCATGCTTTGTAGCCCTGGGCTGGGCCATGCTGTCTGCTCCAAAGAGCAGGGCTGGCCCAGCCCCTCTGCAGTGAGGACGGCTCACTGGCTGGCTCACTGCCACCCCTCAGGCAAACCCCCACTGGGGTTTGAAGCCAGGAAGGAGGTTAAAGTCATGTTCCCCCAAGTACTGAGCTGCCGTACTTTGCCCCTCTGGCTGCAGCTGTGGACTACAAATCCCAGAGGTAGGGACTGTGGACTACAAATCCTTGGATGGAGGAAGAGGAAGTAACATGCAACCCTGCACAGTAGAGCTGTGTGAAATTTCGCTGTCTGTTCCATTTTGACACTGTTTCGCCTCATTTCAAGGTCAAAACAGCAAAATCAAAATGAAACAAAGGCTCTCAAAATAGCCTCAAAACAAAACGAAGCTAGTTGAAACATTTCAAAAGTCAAAACGTTTCAACCATAGTGCTGGGGATGGGAGCATGGGAAATCAGCCCCTCTGGGTTGACCTCCCATCCCCTGCACTAGATTGCACCGGGGGGGGCTGGCTTCCTCCCTGGCAAGATCTAGCACTGGGGATGAGAAGTCAGCCCAGCTGAGCTGACTTCCCATCCCCAGCAAAAAGTCAAAACAGCGTTGAAACAGTATTTTTGTTTCAGTGGAACAGAACAGCTGTTTCATGGATCCCTCAAAACTTAAGATGAAATGGAATGGTGCCATTTTGCACAGCCCTACTGGACAGTCCTGCTGCTCTGATTCTGGATTGCAAATCCCAGAGACCTCAGGGGCAGCAGGAAGAGTAAACAAACTTATAGCTCATGCTGTGTTTATAGTTCTTCAGTTTAAAGTTTTTCAGAGAAATAGCTATTCTTGTTCAAGCTTTTATGAATTCAGTGCCACTACCTTCCCCTTTTACCCCCCCTGCCTAGGCAGAACAGGAGTTTGGGCCTGGCCATGCCCACTCCATTCCAGCAGGCTTGGAGGGCTTTTGTCTTCCCTCCCTTTGGCAGTGGCTGGCAGGCATGCTCTAGTGCTCCTGGCTTCTGGCCTGAGCCATTGCAAGCATGTGGCTGCATTTCCTGAATCAAAAGTGAATGTGTGTTCATTTGCTTACCGTTTCAATCTCTGCAGTTTAGACTATCCTGCAAATTCAGCCTCAGGCATTTTTATTGTACTTAGCCTAGATGTTTGATGCTTAGTTCTGCATTCAGCAGGAAGCCCTGTGAGGCTTAAGTACCTCAGTTGGATGTGCTGTGTCTAACAGTAGAATAAGTGTCCTCTTGAGGTCATAGTCACTTTTACTGCCTGTAAAAGCTAGGACCATAGGAGCTTATATTCAGGAGTGAAAATCACACACTGATTTTTTCAGAAAAGCAGAATTGCAAGGTAAGTAGCATTCCCTTTTTAATGTAATCTAATATACTAGCTGATTTTCTTGCTTCAAGTAGGTAATATCCTTGTACAGGATGTTGATTATGGCAATAAAACTATTTTACTGAAATGATGTAACTAAAGTAAACAAATATTATTACTGTCTTGGTAATATCAATAATGCAAAAAAAATCTTTGCCTGGATTTATTATTAAACCAAATAATGGCATGCTTTGATAAATTTAAAGAAGAAAAAGCTGGGCTAAAATGAAATAATGTTTCATATTTCTTTGCAGATGTTTGATGCTTGATATGACATGTGCCCTCCATCCTGTTCAGTTAAATGTTTGCAGAAATTCCAAGAATCTAATAACACTATAGATAAATGAAATTCAGCTCAACATTGACTTTTCCTTACCCTATATACTTTTCTATTCCCACTTTCTTTTCTCCCACAATCTATGCCTATAGAGTCACAAATATACCTTAAATAATGAGAAGCAATATTTATATCTGCTGGGAGGATCAGTTAGCCAGGTCTGACCACTCACGTAGGTTCCTAGCTGGGATTCAGGACCTCCACCTATCCCAGGAGGTGCATAGGCCCACCAGGGGAAATTCCTTGCTGGACTTGGTCCTTGCCACAGGTGATGACTTGTTGAGGGGTCTGTGGGTACTTGACCACCTGGGTGACAGTGATCATCACCTGCTGGAATTTTACTATCCAGCCCAGGGTGGTGAAAGCAAGCAGTAAGGCAAAAGTCCTTGATTTTAGGAGGGCTGACTACAATGAACTAAGAAGATTAGTAAGAGAAGCATTGGGGTCTTGGAACCTCAGTGAGATGGGAGTCCAAGACGGTGGTTGTTCCTCAAGGAAACGATCCTCTGAGCTCAAAGGGAGTCAGTCCCAATGCACACCAAAGGGGACAGGAGTGCTAAAAAAACCCCGTGGCTTGGTAAAGGCATTCAGGATTGCCTGAGGGCAAGAAAGGAGGCATACCAACAGTGGGAGCAAAGGGCTATCACCAAGGAGGATTATACCTCCATTGCTTATGACTGCAGGGAGGCTGTTAAGAAGGTCAAGGCAGAGATGGAGGTAGAGCTAGCAACCAGAATTAGGGATAACAAAAAGTCCTTTTTCAAATACGGAGTAAGAAGGCACCAGGTAATGTGGGGCCCCTACAGGACAGGCTTGACCTCTTTAACGAATTCTTTGCCTCCATATTCCTGGACAGAAACCGGGACATTTCCCCCGCTAGGATTATGGAAGGACCCAGGGGAGGCACCACCATGCCTAGGGTCAGGGATGACCTAGTTAGGGAACTTTTGGAGAGGCTGGACATGTTTAAATCAGCAGGTCCAGATGCTCTTCACCCAAGGCTGCTGAGGGAATTGGTGGGGATTGTAGCAGTGCCTGTGGCATTTCTGTTTGAGTGTTTGTGGGGCCCTGGCCAGGTACCAGAGGATTGGAAAAGGGCCAATATGGTCCCCATTTACAAGAGGAGGAGAAAGGAGGACCCCGGCAACTATTGGCCAATCAGTCTTACCTCGGTCCTTGGGAATACCTTTGAGAAAATTGTCAAGGAGCACATCTGCAAGGGCCCAGCAGGGGAGGTAATGCTCAGGGGCAACCAACATGGGTTCATTCAGGGCAGATCCTGCCTGACTAACTTGGTTTCCTTTTATGATCAGGTTACAAAGTCCCTGGACGAGGGTTTCAAGGTAGATATTGTCTTCCTGGACTTTAAGAAGGCCTTTGATACTGTTTCCTACCACATTCTCTTTAAAAAACTAGGTAACTGCAGCACTGATGCCTACACAGTCAGATGGGTGGCAAGTTAGCTAGATGGTCGCACCCAGAGAGTGGTGGTGGACAGGTTGTTTTTGACCTGGAGGTATGTGGGCAGTGGAGTCCTCTAGGGCTTGGTCCAGGTTGCAGAGGTGGGTGGATGAGAATAGGATGGAATTCAACACAGACAAGTGCAGGGTACTGCTTCTAGAGAGAAGGAACCAGCAACACACTAATAGGCTGGGGATCACCCCTCTTGTCAAAACAGTGGCAGAAAGGGATCTTGTGAGATATGCAGGTTGAGAAACATCCCTCTGAAAAGAATTGGGCTCTGCTATACATAACTCCTAGCAACAGTTTCCTCTTCTAATGGCAGTAACCCTGCAAGACCCCAACTACGAGTTAAGGTTAGGTACAGACACTGAAAAAACCTGAGGTAAAATTGATCTAAGTTTCACCGTTTTCTGTAAGTGGCTTAGTTTAGAGATTTAGAGCTTGTATAGACAAAATGAGGGGCATGTGTGCACAACGCTTCAAAGCCGGTTAAATGCTTTTGCACTGCTTTAATGATGTTGATGTTTGCGCACATCGGTGGCATATTGCGCATTAATTCCAGCCGCTGTAGTACATTTGGCGGTGTAATGTGCCTTAAATGACTTTGGGGCGCAGCAAACTAAAACATCTCCAAGGTGCCCTACAGCTGTGGAGTGAAGCACCAGGCTCTGTGCAGTTCAGGGACTGTATAGGCAACCTGGCAGCAGCCCTGGAAGGCAGGCTCCACTGAAGGAAAAAAAAATGTGGAGAGCCTGAATCCACACCCCCACGCCACCCCAGAGTCTATCTGCCGAGCTGCGCAGGGATCCAGTCCTTGCTTCCATGGCTGCAGTGCCCCCCGAGACCACCCCAGTCAGGTGCCTGTGGGCGGGTGCTGCCTGGGGGGGGCACCGGCGCTGCTGCAGAGGGAAGCACCAGCCCTGCCCCACAGCCCAGGGACCGCTCCGCCTGCCAGCAGCTCACCCTGCCTCCCCAATGCCAGAGAGGCAGGTAAGACATGGGTGTACATGACACTGGGGTTTACTTCGCCCTAATTTGAAGCGGTGTTTTAAAAACCCATCGCTTCAATGTTGGGCCCCCGTTTCATCTATACACACCCTTAATGAACAGAACACATTTACTCCTTGGTGGTGGGATGGGCATATCTTAGACCAAGCTATGCAATTTTTAAACCATTCTGTCCGTGCGAAACTTCTGTTCTGTTACAGGTATAGACCGGTTTCTGATCATTTATACCAGTAAAAGTGTAATGTCTGTACCTGGCCTAAAAGTTTAGGGCAAAAGGGGAAACAGCATTAATATTGTGAATTGGGCCAAATAAACTCATTTTGGAAGAACGAGGGGCTGAGCTCAATCTGTCAGAATTTGAAATTGTAAAGAGAATCAAGTTACTCTGAGCTCTTTCAGAATGAATTTCAACCCAAACATATCCTGATTAGGCACGTGATGTGCAAGCTTTGGGCTGAAATGGTGTGCTGTTATTGTTGAATATTAGTATTATTGTTGTCATTGAAATCTATTTTCATTAATAGATTAAACTGGGGTTCCTTAGTGTTTGGATTGCAACATCTTTTATTAGACCAACTTAAATAGTTGGAAAAAAATTTAAGGAAGCTTTTGGGTTTAAAAACCCTTTGTCATGCTGAGGAAGTTTCTGCAGTTAGTGTGTGCTCTTCCTGGATGGATTGAAAAGTAAAGCAGCCAGAGGCTGGGCTGGTGTGCATGGAAGATAGGCAGTCAGTGAAGATGTAAATTGAGGAGTCAGTGGGTGAGAGAGAGGCTGGGTATGGGGAAGAGAGAAGGGGGATGAATAGTGGAGAGGCACCTGGGAAGTCAGATGTCAGGCAGGTTATAGTTGTCATAAATCCTATGTCTGTATTTAGTCCACAATTTTTAGTATCCAGGAGGCTGATGAAGTGGAGTTCATAGGCTTATCTCTGGGAAGTGTTTTGTCAGTTTCCTTTGAGGATCAGGACTGAGAGATTGGAGAGAGAGTGGTTTTCTTGTGAGAAATGTGACCCCACAGGTAATTGCGTATTCCTGTCTTTGATAGATTTCCGGTGTGTGCTCATTCTGGTGCACAGTTGTTGTTTGGTCTCTCCTACACATTTTCCATCAGGCCATTTGGTGCATTGAATAAGATATATTACATTTCTGGAGCCTTGCTTAATATTTTTTTTCCAACTATTTAAGTTGGTCTAATAAAAGATATCAGATTCACTCAAAAAACCTTGTCTGCCATTCAGATTTTAGATTTTTTACCGCAAAGGAAAGCTTAGTTTTCTTATTCTGATTTAGAATAATAAAAATTAATATTTATGACCTTGCCACAGGCCAGAAATTTCAGGTCTGATCAGCACTGATTGTCTATATTAGTAAGTTAGTTTTCCCTTACATTGTCAAGAGTATTAAACTGAAGTGAGACAGTCATTATAGCCCTCATCTTTCCAATAGTGCAAGGGGTATACAGATTCTATCTGTAGCGCAGGTAAACCGGTGGAATCTGCACAGGACATTGTTGTAATCCAAACAGTAAGGAACCCTAGTTTTATTCCAAAAGGTGTCTTGGCAAATTAAATCATAATGGGTCTGAAATGCCATTAATAAAAATAGACTTCAATGACAACAATAATAATAGTATTCAGCAATAACAACACACAATTTCAACACACAGTTTCTGGAGTTGGAATTTTTTTCCCAACTATTTAAGTTGGTCTAATAAAAGATATCAGATTTACCCAAAGTACCTTGTTTGCCTATGTCCTTAGACCAACACAGCTACTACTTACACTCCAGAAATCTGTTTGAAAGTTGAACAAAAGTCTGGAATACTAGTAATGCTTCCATTGAGAGAAACAGATCAAGTGATGCAAAATGCATGGTAAATTAATCGCATGGCTTTGCAAGTAATCACATGAATTTCAGAGCTAAGTGTTCTTATATATTATATAAGCACACTATATGCTTAGCCTCTGCTCCAAGTTGATTTAAAAAGTTCAAGCAAAATCTTTTGTGTAGTTTTCAGATTTGTGCCACTACTTACTACACATCCTATTGAACTGAAGCCAAATGAATGGTCACCCTTTTCTGACACAGTGGTTCTCTACTGTTTTAGACTCAGGGCATCCCTTATTAGATTCAAGGTACCTTTGGGAAACTGTAAGCTCTTAGCTTTGACTCCATTTTTGACTATGGAAAAATAACAGAATGATTATTTTGTTGAAAAGAACTCAGAAAGACAACAACAGGTCAGAATATTTTGACTCTGGGATTCCTATTTGAAATCTCTTGGCTTATCTTGTCAACCGTGGGTAAGTATTAACATGCCTAAAATGGCAAATATTGAGTGGTACACTGCAACATCCTTAAAAGTATCTATGCTGCAGTATACTGATTGAGAATCACTAGCCTAACAGCTCAGTGGCCTTGCATGGTTAAACAACACCAGTTTCTGTAGCCATTGGCATACAAGAGAAGTGGCTAGTATCATATCTGTGCATATTTGACTAATTAACCTGGATGATCATGTACCAGTTCTCAGTCAGGTTGTACAGGATATAGCTGTTGGCATAAGAGCAGGAGCAAGGCATGTACTCACTTCTTTAGAACCATAGTAAGATGCTTTAACTGCTCTGCCTTTGTACCTCATTGAGCTGAAGTATTGCAAATCTTTATCATTCATTGATCTGAGTCTTCTTGTGCTAGGCACTTTAAGATGTATCAATGTTATTAATTTATTTGGTATTTTTAATGGTACAGTAGTTTATAGAACGTGCAGTAAAAAATTCTTGTACTCCCCAGTTTGTTTTTAGTCAGACAAAATTCCCATGGTAGTCTGTTAACTCCATAAGCACTGCAAGGTTCAACTCTGTAACTGACTCTAAAATAGGGATTGATTATATAAAACCATGTCATGATTTTTAGTATCATTTTAGGGGATTGCAAATGCCTGTTTAGAGAATATTTCAACTATCACTCTAACCGTCTATACTGGGGTGGGCAAAATGCGGCCCAGGGGATGGATGTGGCCCACCAGGAAATTCTGTCCAGCCCATGGGGCCCCTAAAAAATGTAGAAAATTAATATTTATCTGCCCTGGCCTGTCTGTCACGTGGCCCTCGATGGCTTGCCAAAACTCAGTAAACAGCCCTCTGCCTAAGATAATTGCCCACCTCTGGTCTATACCTATATCTTCTATAGAGAATACAGCAAATGTATAACTGATGTAACTGTTGAGTGTTTGAAATATGTGTTTTCCCTCTTTCAGTTGGCCACCTATTTTTCAGTAGATATAGTTTATGATAGAGTATTCTTGGCAATGAGGTCATGTCACATATTGTTGTGTGGCAAAAGTGGCCTCTGGCTATTCTGCTAGGTGGTGGACTTAGAATCTAAATCACATATGAAGCATTTGATCCTTAATGGAGATTTATTATTTGGGTAGGAGCTAGATAACAAAGAAAGATGCAATGTTAAAACTTTAAAATTACTGCCACCGGGAAGAAAGAGGTAGGTAGAATCTGAGAAGAGCTGAAGAGGGATAAAGTTATTTTCTAAATGTGGCAAATCTTCTCTCTTTACTGCAAGAACCTCTAATTTATGGCTGAGAACAAAAGTCAGGCACAGATTTATCACTTCTCTCACAGTATAACAGTACAATCGTTCGAAGGACTGTTATTTTACAAAACTTCAGCATCTAAAAGGGTTAAATTCTACTTTCACTTGCAGCGGTGTATATTCTGATTAATTCCACTGAAGTCAGTGGAGGTTTTTTAGGATTTATCAGTAGGTAATTGTGAGGTGAATTCAACCCCAAGAGTCCAATCTGGAGATGGTAAAAAGCCGTAATTTGTTGTTCTGTGGGAATTTCCAAATTATGAAGAAATGTGTTCCATTTTCCATTTTTGGATAAAAAGTCTAATTTTCAGCATATTGCCATAGAAAAGGGAAATATTTCAGAACGTTTTTAACATTTCATTGGGAAAACTTAGAAATGGAAATGAGCCAGCTACAGAGCAGGGAGGAAACTCAGGAGCACCTGGCCCTGGGGTAATGTACATGATAGGGAAACCCTATAGTCCCCATCATTCCAGCAGGTGAGCTGGCAGTGTTTTCTCAGGAGCTCGTTCAATCACCTTTTTCTTGTTTTCAGTGATTCAACAGTTTCCAACAAAAAATGATATCATCCAGAAATTCCTCGTCATCTTTAAACAAAAATGTACTTAAAAAATCTTCAAGATGGAAGTTTTATTATTCATAAAATTGCTAGCATCAACAGTTGCATGAGGCCTTTCTGCTTGTACTGGGCTTTGCTAATACTGCTTTCTATAAACAAGGCCTCTCTGGCTGCTTGTGCTGTAGATCAGTAGTGCACAACCTTCCAGCCCCATGGGTTGGATGAGTGGCATGGGACTAGTCAGTGGGCCTGATCCTGCAAGAAGGGTTGGTCAGCAGGCTGGATCCCGCATGGGGTTGATGTATCAGGGGCCTGCAAGCCTCCCCTTAGATCCAGAAATTAGGTGGGGGAGTGATAGAAGCATTCATTGCTGCAGCTGTGGAAGCTATGGAAATTTAATGCTGCTACCACTCCCTCGCCACCAGATTTCTGGGACTGGAAGAGGCCTGCAGGATGACATGGCCACGCAGGCTGGATATGACCTGCAGACCAGAGACTGAGCACCACTGCTGTAGATAGTTAGGCTGCGAATGAGCTCTACCATTCCCATACTTATTAGCAGAAAGGGAGGAGCTATCTAGATTTGTATTTAGCCATCTCTTTTTCTTTCAATGAAGAGCTGAAGAAGGGTAGAGCTGGAGATGCTTTAGTTTCCCACAGCAGAGGCATGCTTATAGAATGCCTTGCTCTACCAACCTGAGCCAGGTCACATCAAAATTAATGAAAAGGCACCAGAGACTCTTGTGAAAGTACTCATGCAAACCCTTGGATTTTAAGGTGCCAGAAATGTGGCTGGCATAATGGAAATCTCCACTGTGTTCGATAAGGATGAGCCCCAGTATGGCAGGGCAGACCAACCTGTGGCATGATTGCCTGAAGTGGCACAAACTGTATGTGCATGTGGCATGCTGCAGATTGGGGCAAGGACAGGCAGCAAAGTGGCAGGTAGGCTAGGAATCAGAAAACAGAGCAACAGCTCAGAGAAGGAGCAAAGCTGAGCAGCATTTGGTTAAGGGAAAGGTACTTGGGGATAGTGCAAGGCTATTTTGTTGCACAGGTGCCCAAAACATTTGACCTCTATTGCAGTATGAAATGCCTGAAGACCAGCCTGACCAGTGTCATGTATTGCTTCACAACACATACTCAGTTCACAGCGTGCTGGTTCAAAATGTACCTTATGGGGTTTTTCCTGCTAAAAAAGGGTCTTTTTAAGGAAAATGTCTGTGTGAATTCAACATTAGTTTAGCTATTTGTGTATTCCTCAAAATATTCAAAGGGAATTTGGGTTTTAAGCAAAGCTGAGCAAGTAATACACAGAAAATGATCTTTTTGACAAATGCAGCTTTTTTTTTTTTTCCCCTTGAGCGTCATAGTTCTTAGAAAAATTAGGTTATGGTGAGATTTGCTGAGTTTAAGTTCTATCTCATCAAAATCCTACAAAGGATCTGCATGAGCATGCATAGTCCTGGCAGCAGAGTGGGTGGTAAGATCCTATCTAACTTTGTTAATTGCCTCTGTAAGTCCAGAATAGTTAGAGCTCGCAGGGTGCCAACAGTGCTGTTTACCTGCTAGACTTCAATCAGTGTTGCAACCCATGAAACATACCACATTGCTGTGAATAGTTTTGTGTTCAAACTTCAGATATGCTTTCTATGAGCATTTGTTAAATAAAATTCAGTTGCTCCAGTTTTCTATCAAAATGAATATAAAATGAGCACAAGCCCAGACAAAACTGCTTTAACACTTGAGCTAATAATTGTGGGGAACTTTTAGTAATATCCATCCAACTCTAACTATAACCAAGTATGCTTTTTATCAGAAAGAAGGAACTACAGAGATGCAGCTTTAAACTAAGCCAAAGATTCATAAGCTTTCATAACCAGCAGTTTGCCTCATCAAATGCTATGAGGGACAGCAGGAAGCAGAGCCTTTAAGTAGAAAGCAGTGATTAAAATACAAAGGGTAGGAAAGGGGGAAAAGGTAGGGATACTGCTGGGAAAGACAAAGAGGGTAGGAAAAAGAAAAACAAACCAGTTAACCTATTTGAGGGGCACAGGGGTTATAAAAGTTTATCCAGGTGATGGGGTAAGAATCCACAGCCTTGATTTTGAGAGGCATGTTTCTCTTTGGGGGGGAATGTCTCAAATGATGCATGTGGCTTACAGATGGCAGACATATCTACATTTGCACTTTACTGCACAGTAGACTACTGTGCAGTAAAGCATCACTCTACATGTGCGCCACGATTATGGTGCAGCAAATTAATTTACTTCATTATAAGACAGTCCTGTCAGACACAGGTACTACCTGCTGGCAAAGTAAATTACTGCACTTTAAACACGCGTGTAGACAGTGATGTTGGGATTAGTTTACTCCTGCTCAAAATGCGCCAGAGTTTATCCAGTCTCACATTAATTTCACGTGTAGATGTGTCTGGACAACTTTTTCTGTTAGACTATTACAATTGTCTCCTACATGGGGCTGTCTCATAAGAGCAGTCAGAGATGGAGGCAAAAGATAACAGGGTTTTTTTTTTAACTAACGGAGCAAAGGATATAAATGCTTTAAGATCTTCACTGGTAGCCTGCTGGTTTCCAAGCAGAACTTAAGGGGTTGGATATACCATATAAAGTGTAAATGGCCTGGAACTAGCCTGCCAGAGGAATTACCTCCTTGTGCTGGTCTGTCACAGGTAGAGCAGAAGAAGTGTCTGAGTTGGATTCCGCTTGTTATAGAAGAGAGGAGAATGCAACTCAGACACCTGGTAGTTTGCTCTCTGAGGGCTCCTTCCTTTGGCCTGAATTTTCTACGTGAAAGACTCTTACTTGATCTGGCATTTGGAGAGGGATGAAGATGCTCTTCTTAGCTGATGAAGGAGGCTCGTGACTGATTGTGTTCAGGTGCAACCCACAATTTTAATGTTATAGAGATTTAATTTTATTGTCTTTAGGAAGCAAAAAACAAACAAACAAACCACCCCAAAAGTACTGCAGAGGAACCAGCCAATAGGACTGGCTTCAACCTGTAGGATCAGCAGCAAGAGCAGCCAAGGGAAGAACTGATTGACTCGGAGAAGTGAAGAGGGGGAATAAAATTGGCCCTAGCCAGAGCTGCTACCCCTCCCTTCAGCACCTGGGGAAGCTGGACAACAGACACAGAAAACCTTAATCTAGAAGCACAAGGATCATTTCATACCTCACCATTCCAGCTCCCCTTGTGTGGGTTTGGGAAATCTGCAGAGAAGCCAAGAGGAGACTGTAACTGGTGGGAACTGGTACAAGAATAGCCAAGGCCGGGACCCTGGACATTCAGAGAACTTTGTACAGTTCTGACTAGAATTTCAGTCTGTCTTGGGCTGATTGCTTGCTTGCTTTCCACTTCCCCGTCACACCTCTTCTCAGCCTTTTTGCCTGCCAGTCTGCCTTGGGACCCCTCCCAATTTTCCCTTCTTCCATTTAGCGGGTCCCTACCTACTTATTTTTCCCTCAAAGCTTCCATCCCACCTCTCCAAAAAAAAAAAAGAAAGAAAGAAAAGGAAGTGGTATGACATTTACTATTGTCCAGTTGGTCACTCTGCCCATAAGTTTTACTCTTTCACCCACTCACGTCTTTTTCTTCTGTCTGGATCAGAAGTTGTTCAAGGCAGGATCTGTCTGGTCCTCTGAGTTTATAACGTACCTCGCTTAATGGGGCCCCATTCTTTGAGAGGTATGGCTAATAATGATAATGAATTCATAGTTTATTGTATAATTAAGTATGCTGGAGCCCTGCCGACTGGGACACACACCTTTGTTATTTAAAATCTAAATAAATAAACACAACACGTATCTGCTGGTTCCTGCCATGAGAACTGACATGCAGTTGAACTGTATTACAGAATGCCTTGCAGAATGTTTCCATAAATATCCTAACAGGTGGTTAGGATATTAAAATATCTCTTCTGTTTCTTTTTTTTCTCCTGTGATTTATTTTTAATATATGTCTCCTTTTATTTATGGTGGACTGGATAGAATGCTTGTATTGAATAAAATAATTGAACAGTGCTTTTGAGAAGACTATAATCTATCCTCTGAAAAGAAACTGGATGATATAAAGTTGCATGCAGCAGTTTGTGTGTAGGTTTCTAAGAGAGGCTGTGTTCTCAGCTCATATGTTGGGCCAAAGAGGAACTATAGAGATGGCAAAAGTAATAGGTCTTGTCATATCAGTATTTTCGCATTCCTGCAAAAAATACATTTTTAAAGGTCCTGTCATCTGCTTTAGCCAGGAAAAGTCTTAAAAATGAGCTTCGCATACTTCATACAGCTCTTGAGTTAACCCTTGACTGTATCCTTTCTAGCCCATGGCATCAAGGGGGGGGATAAAGAACTTTTGAAGCAATTGTCATCTTTTACAAAAAACAAATCATCAGTCAGTAACAAGAACTTAAAGTTTAAAGGTGACTGTTCTATTATGTTAGATGACAGATTGCAGGATGTAGCTTTCATTTGTTGTACTGAGAAGCAGGATGGTATACTTTTGTGAACAAAGAGAAGGAGGAGTTGGCTATTCTGGATTGAAGTTAACATCAGATAGTGTTTCCTAAGCTACTGCCCCAGTCCTGGGAAGAAAGCCCCAGCTCATGGGAACCAGATTCATATCCCTGCCTCACTCCCTGGGACTTGGAATGGGCTGGGTGGGGGTGGCTGGGCACTGAGGCTAGGGACAGACATTCAAAAAGCCTGAGCCCGAATTGATTCAGGTTAGTTTAATCTGGTTAGGCTGAACTGGTTTGTAACTGTACAGACATCGCTTGTGGACTGAAGAAATGCAGGCACATGCTTGCAGTGGCTCAGCCTAGAAGCTGGGGGTGCTAGAGTAGCCCTCTCTTACTTTTTACAGTGCTGAGCTGAGGCGGGTGTGGCCAGGCCCTGGAGGATGTTCTGATGAAAGACTCTCTCATTAGTTCAGGCTCTTCTTTTAGCTCTAAAAAGCCCTAAGTGGACACTATCCTGTCTGCCTTTCTCCTGTCTGCCTAACACAGACACCTCTCAGCATTACCTACCATACCACATGCTGGCTATGGTACGTTCTGTGGGAGGTGAAGGGGGAATCCCTGCTTGAGCAGAGAGTGGTGGTAGGGGGTGAGGGCGGGTGCAGGGAAGCCAGGCAGACCCTGCTGTGCCTGCTGTCTCTGCTGGAGCTCCATCTAGGGAGCAGAGGGGAGGGGCCAGCCAAGCTTTCTCAAGCAGAGAGCCCCACCCAGGGCTATGAAGTTTAGTTTAAGTTAAACCAGGAAGGGGTCTGGGACAGACATTGCATAAGCTGGTTTGACCCAAATCAATTAAGTCTGATACTACATTCAACCAGGTTTATCTCAAATCAGTTTAAGCCATTTTCATACTGGTTATGTCCACTGAACATCTGTTCTGTTACAGGTTTAAACCAGTTTTTGATCACTTGAACTGGTTTATGTGTAATGTCTGTCCCTAGGCTGAGAGGTCACTGGGATGGGCCAGGGGCTGGTGGGGAAATGTGCTCCCACAGGCCAGTCCCAGACTAAGCTGACTGTTCAGCTAGCTTTGGAACAGTTCCACCTCTGCTTCCCAAGACCACAGGGAAGAAGATTCAGTTTTTCTAGGGATTGCTATAGATCACACTGAATCAGAATGGAGACAGTCTCAATAGTGTTAATGTCACTGAATTATTACAGAAGCTTCAGTACTGTTTCCTGAAAAAAGAGTAGTGAGGTCTTTGGAATCTTAGCTAGAGTCCAGTTTCTTGCTTCTATTCTGTCTACTTACAATTCGCCAATATAAAATACATGTTTCACTTCCTGTCTTAAGTGGTTGAATTGCATTACTCATCTCATTCTTGTGGTGGGTGAAATGATTCATAGACAGTTGTTAAAAAACTTTGATTTCCTTCACAGTGACACTAAATAGCTGCCAGATGATAACTTCTTTCTTTCATCATAGATGTAGGTTTAAGAGGAAGCCACTGATTTAAAGTGAAAGGACCGCCTCATTTAGTTACATATCAATTGAAAGGCATTAAGTAGAGCTGTTTGGGAATTCTCCAGCCAAATGAATTTTATTCCAATTCTTTTTTTAACTAAACATTATTATTATTTTTCTATTAAAATAAAACAAAATATTTAGTTTTAGAGTGAAATATTTTGTGTTTGAAATGAATTTAAGCATTCATTTTTTAGTGAATTTTGATGTTTGATTGCATCTGCTTAGGATATTGTGTACTTGTTTTAGTTTGTGTACTTCTTGGCTTCGTTCTGTCCTGTGCCTTGGGGCTGTTTGACTGGACTCCATCAACATGTTCTTTCCTTTGACTAAATCACGTTTCATCCTTGCATGACTACTGTGTATTATGGAGGAAACTGCCTGACTGGGAACCTAGCCCATATGGAAGAAAGTTGGCCAGAGGTAATGGCCAATGTGTGCTCCTGATTGGCAACTCCCTTTTTGCCTTTTAAAGCAATTAAGAGTTATGCTGGCCCATAGCTTTAATTATTTAATGGGAATCAGGGTAGTTAGTTTAGCCCCGTCCTCCTAAATGTAAGGTACCTGATTTTTGGTTTCACTGAAACAGTAACTGATATAACATAATGTAATGAAATTATTCATGATAATTTACACAGATTATATGTAAAATCAAAATGAGGCCATATGGCTTTCAGTGGAAAAATGAAAGTCTTCAGATTGCTCTTAAAATTGGCCCTTGCTGTTACTGAAAAAGTAGGGACTGCTCTACTGCATTTTTTTCATTTGCTGAGTAAAGAGGAAGTGCATTCTTTATGAAAGTAAAGTTCTTTTAAATAGGATTCTTCTTTTTTATTGTACAATTGTTCTTTAGGCTAGAAAGCCATGCTTTGTTTTGAAAGTTGTCCATTATTTTTTTCAGTGAAGAGTGATGTACAGGCTTTCAGATATAAATTGATTCTTATCTACTGTTTTGTGTGAACTGGGGAGAATATGCCTTCAGTTGGCCACAGGCCATGAGTTAATAATTCAGAAGAGAATAAGGTCATTTCTGGACCTCTTATATATTCCTGGATGGCGGGTCAGCATGTCTGTATATGCTAGTGGTTTTCAAGTTTTCTAAAGTCATAGAACCCCTATCCCTGGCTCCATGGGCAATGTGAGCTGACATGGAGCCAGGTGACCCAGCCCCACAATGATAAGAGATTACTTTTAATCTCTTTGCACAACCTCTGATGACCTATCATGGAAACTTAGGTTTCTATGGAACACTTTGGAAAACAGTGATATATGCAATTTTAGTGGTCCTTCTTCAGTTTCAATCTGAACACATACAGCATACCCTGCAACACAGTGTATTTGGAGCTTGTAGTGCTAGTCCAAAATTTCTGGAGGAAAAGAGAAAGGCCACACAGTGCCAATACTTAAGAGTGAGAAGATGTCCCCTGTGGCACACGCAGCATCATGTCCAAGAAAGAGTTCTGCATTCCTCTTCTAGAAACACATGCTAGGCCAGCATAAACTATATAGGAGCAGTGATGTCAGACGGTTTACTTCTTTTAAAATGGTGAATTCTGCTGGAAACATTAATATTTCTAACAATGGAATGAACCAGAAGTGTGACCCAAGTGTCACACAACCTATCTATAATTACCAGTTTATGCAGACTTCACTGTATTCACAGAAACTTTGCTGATGCTTCCAAACAAGAGATTGCATTATCCGACTCACTGAATGTAAAACTGAAGGTATTGAATGATGATATATACCTTAGTCTTCTAAAAGCCACAGTAAACGATTGTTATACTTCTATTTTTCTCTTCCACATAACACACTTTCCCCCTTTCAGTTGTTATGGCTTCTTTTTGTCTTTAAGTCTTATGGGATTGGGTAAGATTTTTTCTGAAGGTACATAAGTATCTAAAGGTACAAAAAGATTTTCAGGAGCATATAGGCATGTAAGTATGTTTGAACCCCCTCCCACCTCCCCCCAAGATGCTTACATGCCTTTAAAAAACTGGCCCTTTGTGTCCTAGAAAAATTGTTTTGCAGCAACAGAGTTTGATCAAATCAAGTTTGTTATTCAGGAAGCTCTCCTGCACCTCCTTCAAATGCATGAAGGGAAAAAGGTACCAGCTTGGACCTCTATTCTTCTGACTGGATCATCTGGATCATGCTGCTGCTTCACATTAAAAAACATCAGTTGATTTTTTTTTCAGTAGGGTTACCGAGGCAAGTTGGGCCATTAAGCAAACTCTCACATTTTCCTAGGGAGTGTCCATAAATCAAGACTTGATTTGATTTATGTTTCAGTAAACAGACTTTAAATTTATAATCCTTTTTCAGGGAATTTGTTTACTAAGGAGTTTCTTCTTTAATGCAGCTCTCAGTTTACTATAACTTGAAAAAACTGTGCATTCTTAAAAGTATCCAGTAAATACTCTTTTGATTTAAGGCCTAAGCTTGACTTTAAGTCAGCAAAACGATATTAATTTTCTCTTTCCAAAAAAATCCCCCACCCCCAAAATTTAAAATAGTATGTTGACAAAAGTGGGCTATTATTCCATCTAGCTAAATCATTGTATTCAATGCTTATTACAATCTCTGTAAATGAACAACGATGTAATCTATTTAAAATAATGTTTGGTGGACATGAACCTTTTAATGGAGGAGCAGAAGAACTTGAACCTTCCAGTGAAGAATTTGCCAATTAATCACTTTTTCTAGTTTACCTCTTGGTATTTATAAGGAAGTAAATATAATTTTTACTGAAGAATGAATCTAGCTTCTTAAACTTTAGCATAGAGAGACTTTGCCTTCTGGGATGGAAAGAAAGCGTGGACTTAGTTCTCATAAATAGTTGGCATTGATCATATTTATAATGTGTGTTGGGTTAGTATTGTTTATAGGAAATGAGGAAGATTTAACAATCTATTGAAATGTTATTTCAGTTAATATTACTTTCATAAATTCTTTTCTCTATTGTCTCTTATGGCTCATTTGTGGGTGCTGTTGAAGGTTCTCCTTTTGATATCCTTTTTGTGAACTTAATGCTAAAATAACTTTTTAAAGAAGCATTTAATAATTTATTTTGAAAGCTGTTTGAAAAGTATGCTAGAGTGTAAATGGGAAATTATATAAATTTGTCAGCCACTGTGTTGTATCAAAATGACTAGTAAATAATGAAGACTGTATGAATTTTAATACCCCATCATGGGTGTTTACTAGAAAAATATAATTATTTTCTCCTTGTACTCTATCCTAGCAGTTAGGATGGTTTAACTGGCTTTCATTCTTTCTGTTTCTAACATTACTAGCTTCCTTTCCCATCTGCCCCTTGACAGAAGGACACTTCTCTCTTTACTAACAGTCTGGTGACATTTCTCTGTTGTGAAAATACCACTTTGTCATATCAGAGGAAGTATACAAGTTGAATTAAACAGGTCTTGTTTTGTTTTTTTAATTTGTCTAGATTATTTCCTCTGTAGGGGATTATTATGAGGTTTTCTGGAAAAGATAGGAGGTTTTCAATTCCAGCTATTTACAACTAGCTGTTGCCTTTTTTTTTTTGCTCCCTTTGTAAATCACATGAGAATCAAACAAAACTAAACTTGAGTTGCGTTAATTTTTAGATGTTCCTGTTCAAACATGTTCTACAAGCCTTTGCAGGGTATCTTCCATGACAGAAATAAAAAATAATGAGGACAGACCACAGGGAGCTACATAATATATTTAAAGGCATGTATGTGGCCATCTACTGATGGTTGTACTATGAAATCCTATACTGTGATTTGCATACATTAAGACAATACTTTCCATGTCAAATATCTAAACTGTGTTCTTGAAATTTAGCGTTCTTCAGTTTGTCATTCTAAATCTTGATGAAAATATCAATATATATCATATCACAACTTTACTATTCTGTACCCACTTTACAGCTCTGAAAATATAAAGATCTGACCAAATTATTAAATCAGCCAAAAAGAAATGCAGTGTTCTTATTAGTGTTCAAAGGTGCTCAGGTATTAATTTTCAAACTTTTATAATGCATTAAAGACTAAAACTATTAAGACCATATTTTTCAATGGCGACTACATATTTATGCATTGACTATATCAATATTTCTCATCCTGCACTTCTGCCATTCATCAGAAATCCAAACCACTATCTTACTTAGCTAAAACATTATGCAGACAATCAAAACACATCTTGCAATGGAACACTGGCTGCCACCAGTATCCCCTAGTTAGGGTAGCAGATGTCTGTATCGATTTGGTCTAGATAATTTATTGTTTTATATTGATTTTACTAATTTATCTGTTTCCTGTCTAAGAAGATACTGGTTGAAGTAACTCACCGGGATATAGCTCTGCTTTTCACACAATCTCAGTGAGTGATGGGATTATAATGAGGTTTTTCTATATAGTGGGGATTTTTTTAGTCCCTCTCACTGTGAGTTTAATGGGCACATTCAGACTCATTATGAAAAACAATCTACCATCTGAATGTCAGTAAACTCATGAGCATTTTTGCCAGACTTCTGTGAATGTATAAACCAGTTGCTACAACTAATGTCATGGCTGCTACAGTAGTGATTTTCTGCGGTGAAGGAGTGAGCTGGCAGAAATGATGTACAGCAGGTAGTGTAGTGACCTCTAAAAGACTACAGCGGTACAGAAAACACCCATTCATTTCAACTAGCTAATGACTTCCTTTCCATCATTATTTTCTGTAGAATTATATCTATGGGAGGTCAGTATATATGACTATGCTTTGCTGTTCATCAGGGAACTGCCTGTTCTTATAGTATTTAGTGTGTTTTAGTTGTAACAAACACATCTATGTCCATAGCATTTATTTGGTACAGCCAGGGGAGGAAGAACACAAGGCAGAGAGAACATACATGTCTGTTATGGCTGAGGCTGAATTGCAAATTCGGTTCCAGTTAGTGCTTACTCCGAATCTTGCCTAGCTAAGTCTGTTCCTTGACTCTGTGTGCTTCCTCTTATTTATAACACTGTCAGGGGGCACACATGCTTTTTGCTTACTGGCAACTGACTGTTACACGATGGGAAATCCTGCATGGCTCTTCATTCCAAAATAATACATGGCAATCTTAAAAGTAGGATTTTTAAAAATGAAAATTTTGCTAAAGTTTCACAATCCCGCTCTGTCTGTAGAGCACTGATCAGAAAGCCTTCTCTCATGCCATTTTAAAAGGTTTCTTGAAAAATGCTCACTTTTAAAAAAAGGCTTTGTTTTTGGTCAGTGTTTGTCAGGTTCAACTCCAGCCATGGTTTCCCAGTGGAGGTTGATGCGGATACCAGCATCTTCCAGCTCAAGGAGGTGGTTGCTAAGCGACAGGGAGTTCCAGCTGACCAGCTGCGTGTGATTTTTGCAGGGAAGGAGCTTAGGAATGACTTGACACTGCAGGTAAGTCTCCCTTGGTAGTTTCTTTTCTGGGATGCAGCCAGCTCAACTGCTTCTGCCTCTAATGCTGCCAATCTGACATTCATGCCTGAGATCTAATAGAATAAATAGTGCCTGGGGATTCCTTGAACTTTACTCCACACTGCTTCATTAATTCTGACCTTCTTAATTATGCATTAAAACAGCAAGCAGGAAGGAGAGGGAGGGAAAAAAGACTGTGTGTCAGAGAGAGAACATAAGAGAGAATTGTGCTTAGTGAATAAATGTTTACTGACTACAGGAGCAAGCTATGCCCAATTTCTGTATCTGTTCAATTTCTGTCTTACTTATTCCATTTGAATCTTAATGAGGAAGGATGTGAATAAATTGTTCTAAATCAGGCTGCACAGTCATCATATTGTATAGAATTTGTAACCCAATTGTGACCCCTGGAGGATAGTTGTAAGGCTGCTGCTGCTGGTGTGTGCATGTGTGTGTGTACATGTACACGTATGCTGATGGAGTTGTATTTGAAGGCTTGTTCTGCATCCCCTGGAGGATAGTTGAAAGGCTGCAGCTGTGTGTGTGTGCATATGTGTGCACGTGCATGCATGTGCACAGACTCATGTGCTGAGTTGTGCTTGAAGACATGTTCCTAGTCTCCAGTGTTGTTTTCTCAAAAGCACCGAACCCGTAAGCCTATAGTTAAAAAAAAAAAAACTGGCAGGGGCAAAGAGAAACTGGTAAGTGAGGGAGTCCATATTTGAATTTCATTTCCTTTAAGATGAATGAATTGGGCTAAAATAAAATACAAATTAACTGAGGAGGAGCAAAAGGAGCTTGACTGCTACTGTCAGTATTGCCATCATGATTTTATCTGTATTCATTCCTCTTGTGAGTGATATATGAGGAGGTAGCAAAATATGTAGGCCTAAGCATAAGATAACAAGTTCAAGTCATTCAAGGAGCCTAATAAAATATATCTACCTGCCTTCCATTAAAGTTTGGGACTTCTGAGTTGCTAGAAAAGCTATCTTTTTGCCATGATGTCCAAGAAGTACTACTGTAGTGTTCAGCAGTTCAGGTGACTATATAAAAGGTCCTTCACAGGCAGAACTCCTTTCTGTTTTAACTAAAATAGATTAATTGGCACTCATATTTACAGCTGTGTGAGAGGTATTGAGTGGGCAAAGAATGGCTGTTATGTCTGGTTGCAGAGAGTCACTATTGTATTGACATCCTATCACTATTTCTTCGCTGGTATGATATTTATTGCTTTGTAAAATGCTTTAGGGAGTTTGGCCACACAAAAGAAACTAAAGAAATGCAAATTGCTGTTGTCATTCTCCAGTGCATCTCCTGCTGATAGTGTTGATGTACATATTTATGATGCATAAATGGCTATGCTTTGCTTTCAGGTGATTTATTTTTTACTGAAGAAAATATAAGTGCAAAAAAAAGAGAAAAAGGTGTACCAACAAGCTCTTAGAAGTTAATTTTTAGGTTTGGGGTTCTATGTTACCCTTTCTAAGGTTTTTAAACTTTGTGTGTTTCCGGATGGGCTCCATGTGTTGTCCATTTTTTTCAGGATGAAACACAGAATCTGCTGTATAGGTCTAACTAGACAGATTATCTGTAGCCCAGCTCATTACAGAGTAACATGCAACTTGTAACTTAGGCATGTAAATAAAGGATGAATTGCTTCTCATCTATTCAGCTCTGTCTGGTACATTTAGATGGAGTTTTCTTTGCGTGTGTAAGGCAAAATTATGTGCTAGGCCTTTTTCAAAGCTTTTAGATAAATATCCATTTTAAGAGATTGTACAGAATCACATGGCTCTAAGAGGAAGTACTGGGAGTGCCTTGGATAGGGGTAAGATGCACAATACATAGGCTACAGATCCACTACCACACCCCAGCAGTTTGCTTTCAGGTGGCCAGTACATAGGTTGTGGGAGAGTTGTGGATTGTTTGTCTTGACCCTGCCGCACTGTATTATGGGTGAGCCCCGGAGACTGAGAGGTCACCTTTTGCACTTCCATGGGGACAAATAGTGGCTGGCATTTTGGCTGACCCTTACATAGGACAGGCAAGAGCAAGAGCAGAAGCATTGTGACCTATCATTTTTCCCCATACAGAGTGGTTTAGGAATGTTGGTGTCATTGTCAAAAGTTGGTGTGTTCTTTGAACTGGATCAGGACCCTTTTTTTTTTGCATTGGGCAAGAAGTTCAGCAACTGTTTTAGGTATATATCAAACCTTTGCTTTTTAGTGCATACAATAATACAATCGCACTATCAACTGGATTTTTAATTTAATTGATTTTACCATGCCCCTACACTATCAATGTATTTTGCATCATTGATTAATAGATGTTGAAACTGTCAGGCAGAGGCTGGTACTTTGGCTGCTGGGTAAGGAACAATTAAGGCTTTTCTTCTTTGAGATTTTGTAAGAGGCAGTACCCAGGACACTTGAGATAACCAGCAGGATGTGCATGCTAGTGCCAGACTAACTGTTAATGTATATGCTGTCATTTGTCAGTTCCAGAGGTAGCATCCCTTTGAAGGGAGTGGATCAGCTCATGCTTCGCAGAGGTATTGGTTCAGGGAGACTAAAAAAACAATGCACCATCTGGTTTCTACTAAGCTGAAGGTTTTATTTAGTTTCATTTTTATGACAAACTTAATAGAAGCTTTTTAAAAAATATATTTTTAAATGAGAGCTTATGTTATGTGAACATGATTGCAAGCATGCAAGAATCATAGGATACGAGAGATCTGTGCCCATCCCAGAAAGAGGGACAGTAATGGAACATGAGTCTAGAAAGAGCATCCTAGGTCACCAAATCCAGTTCTCTGCTCTTTCAGGCATAGCATCATGCAAGTCTTTTTGTAAATGGATCAAATTCAGTCTTTAAAATTAAAAAGCTGTTTTTTTAGACTCCTTGGTTCTAATTAGAAGGTTGCTCCAGAGAAGAAACGTGTCCAAACTGAAGGGAGTTGGATTGTGGTATAAGTTCATTGCTCAATACGAAAATGAGGCAGCAAGTAAAGGAGGTATGAATTAATAAGTAGATCACCTACAAGGCCACCTTAATAGTGAATGTAATTGTGCCAGGTTGAGTTTGTAGAATGCTTTGGATAAAACAACCTAAACAGGGAAGTGACAGCTGCTGTTAAGGATAGGTGTGTGAGATCAAAGGCAGCTCTTATGAAACATAAACAATTTTCCTCTTCAGAAATGAAGATTGTCCGGGTATGCATATGTGAAGTACCACTTGATTTCCTTTGGAGATGAAGCAGGAGGCATGTGAATAGCACCTGAAATCTGTTAAAGAGGGGAATACAGGCAGAATGAACAGAGACCAAAGGAAAATCATAAAAAGGGAAATGTCAGGTAGAGAACTTAGGTGGAAGATTGAAGACCATGACATCAAAAAAAGATTAGAAGTTGTAGAAAGGGCAAACACAAAATGTGGAGACATTTCACTTTGGTAGGTATTTTGTCCTCAAGAAAAGAGAAGATCAGATAAATATAGACATGAAAGATATGTAGTTAACCTAGACATGCAAGTGGCAAATAATGAAACTAGAATTGAAGTGAGGAGGGGGGAAAAATGGTAAATAATCCTGACAGGTGACTACAAACTTGGAGATCGTATGGGAGAAACTTGGGACAGCAAGCTGTTTCCTGGTGGCTCAGAAAATGATACTGCAATAAGGCTATTAGAAACTAAAGAAAGCTCAGAGAATTGCTACTGATGGCAAAGAAGACACAGCAAAGCTGGCCATTGTTTCCCTGGTGATGTGCTACCTTGAAGAGGGTGATGCTTCCATGGGCACCATGCTGGCTCAGCTGCATGAGGCACAAGATGATGACACCAAAGCTGTGGAAGAATGTAGAAGATAAGGTGATTGAGATCTTTTTTGTGTCACTTATAAATAGAGATGCACCAAAGGAATTAAGAGAAGAGTTTGTGTTTCCTGAAACACTGGATTACTGTAATGAGAGATGGTGGAATGTGTGGTCTTCACATCAGCAGATTGGCTAACACTTTTGGGTTTAATAGATGCAGTTTTGGCAGATGGCCACTTTTTTGGTCAGCACAGCCCAGCATGACTATTACTTGTATTGCATTAGTATTTAACCTCCTCAAGCCGCCCCCCTCCCTCCTCTGCTTGCCTTCACTTTATACAGACACTCTGTAAGAAATATTCCCTGCCTCACATATTCCATAATACTTTTTCAAAGCAAACCAGCAGCTCCATCTGGAATAATGAGGTAATGACTCGTCTAATTGTTTAGAACTTTCTGTGTAAAACACGTTATTGTTTAGAGCTTCTTGTGCAAGACCCATTATGAAACTTGGACTGACATTGGATTTACACACTGGTCTCTGTCTATTTGTAAAGCTGCCACTGACGTGGCAATTCTAGTCATGTGGTCAGAGGTGCCAGGTAATAGGGACTTTTTTTTCTTTATATCAAAGAAATGCATGTATGTAGAATAAATAATACAACATACATCTATTTTCTTCTGGCAGCTACAAATACAGTGCCTAAAAGAACAAACTTTGGGTGGTGTCACACATTCAAACTGACACTTATTAAGTGCAGTTAAAATGCAAGCAGACATGAAAGCAAGCCGTTTAGCACATGTTAAGTGCCCACATGGCTTTGCAAAGTTGCTCCTTTTCAGGCGAGGGTTATCTCCTAACTTGCACTAACTTTACTAGGTTGCTACATTACAATGATTTGCAGCTGTTGCAAGTGAACATGTGACAAGGACCAACAATTTAACTGATTTGGCCCGAAGAAAGACGTGTAAAGAATTGTCATCTATACAAGTAGGAATGCAGTGTACACTCTGAAGATAGACACTCTTCCCATTTGGCTTTTATATAGTAAAGTATCCATTTTGTTTACTGTCCTTGAGCAAAGGCTGTTGGCTTATTCTCTCCTAGTGGCATAATAAGCAGTATAAATGCTTCCGCACCTTCACAGAATCCATTAGGATGCTGTTTCTTGTTCCAGTTTGCACTTGCTAAAACAATGAAATTTTATACGGTATTAAAATTAGAATATGCTCTGAGCAGTCGTGCACTAAGGGTTAATATGATCTTTGACCTGCACAACTCTGACTGGCTTTTAATGGGCTGGTGTGCTGTGGAGTGGCCAGGAGCCAGGACATCTGTGTCCTGTCCCTAGGGGAGAGCCAAGAAAAAGCTACTGGCTAATTGAATTTTTCCCTGTGCCACTTGGTCCTGTTTCCCCAAACCCCAGCAGCTTTCTCCTTGTCAAATGGCATGAAGAGGACTGTAGCTTCCCACTGAGGCCTCCTGCATTCCTGTCCTGCTGTGGGGATGGGTGGGAGAAGGCTGAGGAAAGTGCTGATTAGATTACCTTCTGAGAGTGTGAATTCAAATTCCATGGCTAGGCATGGTACACAATCCTTTCTTGCCTGACTGCCCCAGCTGAAATTGGATCACCAGTAGCTTTGCTGAGAGGGCAAGTGATGGAGGTGAGCAAATCCTTGCCCTGGCCATAATCCACAGGCACTCCACGTCATAGAGGTGTCAGCTTCTGGCCCTGGTGATATGCTACCTTGAGGACAATGCTGGTGCCATGAGCAGTGAGCTGGCCCAGCTGCATGAGGCATAAGATGACAACACCAAAGCTTTGACACTGCAGGCCCAGTATCCATGCCACCTTGCCACTGGGCACCCCCAGTGCACTCAGACTGGTGAGAGCAGCTCATGCTCAGAATCTGGGACGATGAGCAGTGGCAGCTGAACTTTAGGATATCCCATGGCACATTCATGGATCTTTGCAATGAGCTGGCCTTGTTCCAGCACCAAGACATTGGGATTCAGCACCCTGGGTGCTTATACACATGCAAAGTGGCTGCTCCAATGTGCTGTAATTACAACTCATCAGAGCAGACTCAATTAATTGAGTCTGCTGGAGTGTGGTAATAACCGTGCTCCAGCAGACTCCAGCATCACATATATCAGTGTTCCCATGCTGAAAAATGGCAGTGGAAGCACTTGAACTAAAGTTTCAGTCATTTGACAAGGCTTAGTTAAAGTGGCCCCAACTCCATTTTTCAGTGTGGGGACACTCATGCACATGATGCTCTAGGCGCTTTAATTAGAGCTCTTGGAGTCACTCTAATTAGAGCATTCCCCCCCACCCCACCCATTTGTATAACTGCCTTTTGTGTTCACTGAGACATGCATGGCCATTGTGATATGGAAGCTGACGAACCCTGACAGCCTTCATTGCATGACCAACCAGTTCACTGTGTGTGGACAACAGCAGTAATGGCCATGCATGAAGTGTGCATAGCCATATGTCAGGGACTGGGACCTTGCCTCATCTGGCTCAGGGACCCTCAGGAGTTCATTGCCAGTTTCAAACCACTGGGACAACTGTACTGTGTGGGGGCTATCAGCAGGACCCACATACCCATTATGTGCCCCTATCACAGTGCCTCAGAGTACATCAAACACAAGAGTTTCTTTTTGGTTATACTGCATGCAGCCATGGATAACCAGGGCTGCTTCACTAGCATCAACATCAGGCAATTGGAACAGTTGCATGACATCCATGGGTATGTTCCCATGAGTGGGGACATGCATTCCCTGGGGACAGCTAGGAGAACATATTTTTGCTGCTGCTAGTTGTCCCTGGGGATGCGTACACGGTCTGGTGTGCAGCAAGCTATCTCAAGTGAGGTAGGGGAGGCTAGGGCTAGCACCTGGGCTCCTGTGTGCCTGTTGGGGCTCCAGTAGCAGCGATCCAGACATGCAGAGCCTGGTCAGCAACCAGAGCATGGCTCTGGCTGGCCAGGCTCCAGTTTGAGGCGGTGCATGCTGTTACCACATGTACTGCCCCACCTTTTTAGGTACAGGTCTTTTTGACATCAGAAGATCCTGGTGATAAAAAAAACCCAAAACAACCCACTGCATGTTCAGTGTGTGGTTTATAGTACCACAGATGGGTCTGCATTGCCACAAACCACATGTGCATGTCCAGGTATTCAGGGACTCTGTTTTTCTGGAGATGATGGAGCAAGGGGATTTTACCCCCTGTGCTCCCACAGTGAACTTGGCTGGGCTGGCCATTTCCCTTACTGATAATTAGGGATCTGGCATATGCACTCTTCCCCAGGCTCATGAAACCATTCATGAGACAGTTGGACCCCAGGAACAAATTCTTTAAATGCTGAATGAGTAGTTGCTGAATGCAAGTGGAGTGTGCCTTTGGGTGCTTACAGCATGCTCAAGATCCCTGGGGAAGGAAACAGAGTGTGGGAAAAATTCAATGAACTGCAAGCAACTACACCTTGATGAACTTTCATGCAGGTTTTACACAGCTCCAGGACAAGGGGCAACCCCACAGGGAAGGTTGGGGAGGTGCTGGGATTGGGTTGGCCGGAGTCAGTGGACCCAGCTCACCACCTAAGCAGCTGAATGAGTGGCTGGGGCAGAGGTTGAGCTGTGTGTGGCAGTTGATAGGGGGCAGGGAGCGTGGATGGAGTATCACATGAACCAATGAGCCCTTGGATAGGCCAATGAGCACCTTGACTGACCATCAAGCCATCTACAACTCCTGCCACCCAAACATGAGCATGCCACTGGTGGAACACAATGCCCCCATCCTCCTGGTAAATTGCAGGGGTGGAGCACATGCCCAGCCACTTTACCATACCTAGAACCCAGAGGCACCCTTCTACCATGAAGCACCCTAGAGCCACAAGTCACCACTGCACCATGACTATCCCCAGATCCCTGGGTCCCCAAACACACCACTCACCATCCTTTTCCTCAAAGTCACTGAGACTTAACAGCAGTTGGTATTGGTTGTCTACATCCACCTGTTCGATGAGGGTGGCCAGAGCCTGGAATAGGCTTCCCAGAGAGGTGGTGCTCTCACCTTCCCTGGAAATCTTCAAGAGGAGACTGGATAGGCACCTGGCTGGGGTCTTATGACCCCTCCCACCCCCAGTGCTCCTTCCTGCCCATGGCAGGGGGTTGGACTCGATGATCTGTCTAGGTCCCTTCCCACTCATTGATTCTATGATTCTATGAGAGCCTCGTATAAGTTGTCCCCATCTTCTATATACTGGGTCTGAATTTGGGTTAGGGAAAGAGCTATTTTGATAGCAGATGATAGCAGGGATGTTTCAATGTCATTGTCTTTGTTGTTGTCATAATGCCACACTAGGCACAGGAATGTGGAAGGGACAGATAATGTGGTCCTCCTCAAGGGTCCTGAACAGCTTCTCATAGTAGGGGACCACAGTCCTCACACCTGAGAACTTGTTGGTATCCCTGCCCTGAATGTACTGGGACTTCAGGCACTTGATTTTAGTGCGAGTCTGCAGCCAGTCCCACTGGTGCCTCTGAGCCACCATCTGAACTGTGATTTGACTGTAGGTCACCTGGGTCTGTCACTTGCCCTTCATGCCCTTGACAGGGGTGGCAATGGTTCTCTCCTCACCTCAAATCACAGTGAAGTCCATCACATATCACCTTGAGTCCAGTTTTGGGCCCTGCCTGATTGGAGTTCAAGGGGGACTTTCTCTAGCTCACTTCAGTTTATAAAGGTACGTGATTGTACGAGAGCACCTGAGCAACAGTGGCAAATTGTGATGATGCTAATTGCTGCTTGAGGTGGTACCACATGGGTTGGGGTCACATCCCCTGTGGGCAGGTGGAGGTATTGGTTTGGGGCCCGTACCACCCACTGGACAATAGAGTTTGGGAGTGTGGAAAGTGTGTCTATGGACATCTCTTGGAATAGGAAGTGGGGTCTGGGAGGAGTCTGTCCAGGAATTCTGAAGGACTGCAGATTGCTCATTTTATCTCCATGGGGCAACTTACATTACCGTAACATGAGCTAGGTAGTGTGACCCAGAAATACTCCTTGCCCAAAGTGGTGTAAATTTGAGATGCTCAGAGTGCACTTAGGGCATTTATACACATACTTTTTTGGAGATGCTCCGCACAGAAGCACATTTGATGTGTTTTAGTTCAGAACACCTTTAATGTGTTTTAGTTCAAAAGCAGACTGCTGCCATTTTCTGTGTGCTGACACGCATTTCACTGCTTATACAACTGCATGCGTCGCAGCGCCGGGTGCTTTTCAAAGTGCCCGGTGCTGTGGCGCATCCAAGTGTAAAAATGCCCTTAGAATGAGTTTTCCTGCTTTATTGCACAGGCGCTTGCATTGTAAGTACCTTCAGCAGTCCTAAGGGTCACATGTAACAAAGCCCTTACAAATCAGGAAACAAATGTAATGCATTCAAGTCCAATAACAAGTCCTTGGACTGTTTGCACTGTTTTTTTAATGCTTTCCTTGAACTAAGAGATTATGAAAAGAATTCAGGATGGTAGCCAGATAAATATTGAAACATTCATAGTAGTTCAGGATCTCCACATAGTAAATGGAACATATTTTGGGGAACCAGAGACTTCTGTGGTTTTGACCTTTACTGGGACAGCTGAACACTTGTCATCAATCATATGCTTGAATTTCTGTTGTTTTTTCTTTATTTTTTTGCAGACCGTCTTGGTACTTTACTGAAAGGAATAATTTCCATAGCAACTGTATTTTCTATTGAATTCTTGTGTGAGAAACCACACTCAGACAATGGATACTTTCTTTTTTATTTTTCTTAAGCAATTGAAATTTGCTACATAAAGGCCCTTATATGTATTTTGGTGAAGACAATTCTGGAAGCCCAACCACTTCAGATGGAAATATAGGAGGTGATGTATCATTTATAGCAGAGGCAGTGTATCCTAGTAAACCTCTGTAAAAGTTCTCTTAAGAGATATCCTGGTGCTTCAAAGCAAAGTGTGACGAGCAATTGTGCAAACACTATATGGTCTTTTGTTCCTTGGCTCTCTGCTTGAATCAGACAATGGTGTATGGAATCTTTATCTCTGATCATGCTCAAAGAAAGTATATCCGGTGCACACATTTTACAAAATAGTTATATGATTTCACTGCTCCCTGTTTTCTCAGATTCCTGAGTTAATATATGTATGTAAGAACAGTTCAAAGCATAGAGATTTATACAGAGGATGAACATTAGAAACTACAAAACTGAAAAAGACATAGAAGTAATGAAACTGGGAGTTTGCCAAGTGATATGGCAGCAAAAAAAAGGTCAGTGTTATTTTTGGACTCTTCCCAGAGTCATCACCTCATGAAACAGGAAGAGATGTCCCTCTCTGAAGACTGCTGGTGAGTGAAACTACACCAAGAATACTGAATTCAGTTTGGGGCACTTCATTACTGGAAAATATTGGCAAATTCCACCCCCTACCTCCTATTAATGTAACATTTGGAGAGTAAAGAAATAGAATTAATAAGAGAATATTGGGACTGAGGCTGTAAGATTTTTTTCTTCCATCAGTGAGAAGTTTGTCTGGGGAATAGGTTCCCATGGGAAGCTTATTTTCAATGCCTTGATTCATCCTTTAAGTAGAGGCAAAAAATGTAGCACAGGAAATACACTTTCACCAAAGAAAAGATGGATTAAATTACTGAAGATCTTTGCTACTATACATGTAAAATCTCACTTGTTCAAATTGTTACAATTTTTGGCAGTCCTGAACATTTTATCTTAAATGTATTTATTTATAATTGTCAAGCTGTCCTCGACGTGCACATTCAGAAGTCTTTCTGGTGCTTATTCTGATTTATTTTTTAAATAAGAAATTCCTCATTTGTGTTGAATAAAAATGTCTGTGGAAAGTTTAAATGGGTCTTGGCTGATTGCAGAGATTCTACTGCAGATGAATTTACACACACACACACAGACTCAGAAGTTCTCTCATTATTAACAGCCTCACTGGAAAAAAAATAGATCAAGAGAACAGAGATGTTGCTTTATGACAGCAGAGGTCACTTTAAAGGAAATAACACAAGTCACCCTAAAGGAAATAACACTGAAAGGAGCTTGAGGGGGAAAAAGCCAATTATTTTAGAGGGACTTGTTGAAACAAAAAAGGATATAATTCTTCTATCAACATTAGAGCAGCCTTTAACAATTATTCATCATTACTACAAGTTTTCTCATTAACTGTACAGACCCATTTAAGATATTAATATCAACTGTTCTAAAGAATTAGTAATGAGTAGCAGAATATAGAGATCAAGATTGCACAACCTAGTTGAGGAAAAGTTGAGGCTAGACATAAGGAAACACTTCTTTTCCATCCAGGTAACTAGAATCTGGAACACACTCCCAGTAGGGATGGTGCAGTTCCCATCCCTGGTGGTGCTCAAGAGGAGGATGGACAAGCACCTTGTTGAGCTTGTTTGGGCCCAACTACCTCCTGCCCAAGGCAGGGGACTGGACTTGAAGATCTTAGAGGCCCCTTTCCAGTCCTTCTGTTCTATGATTCTAAGATGTGTCTTCATGCAAACATAATTATGATAATGAAGAATGGTGTTATTGACGCCTGTCATGGGTGGGGGGAGGGATATGAAGTGGGGGTCAGTGACATGCCGGTGCCCATTCTTGCCCTTCACTAACAAGCCACACCCTCCCCAGCCCTGCTGCTGCACCTCACTCTGGACCCACTGCCCCCAGCCCTGCCAGTGTCCCTCACTCCCAAACAGCAGTACCCTTCCCCCCACCCCTTGCTGGTGCCCCTTACTCCTGACCCCACAGCCCCCGGTGCTGCCAGTGCCCTGCACACCCAACCCACAGTCACCCATCCCATGCCCCTCACTCCTGATCTGCATCCCCCTGCCCTGCTCCCAGCCCTGCCAGTGTCCCTTACTCCTGACCTGCAGCTCCCTGCCCTGCCCCCCTCCTCTGCAGGTGCCCCTCACTTCTGACACACAGCCCCTGCCTCACCAGCACTGCCAGTGTCCCACACTCTGGACCCTCAGCTTCTGCCCCCCCAACCCTGCTGGTGCCCCTCACTTCCAACCTGCAGGCCCCTACCTCCCCCCCCCCCATTCCTGCTGCCCAAGCAGCTCCTGCATTGTGCATGCGCCTGCTCGTTCGCTCACTCTCTCTGTGTCTCTCTGTCTCCACCTGGCTTGCTGGAGCCCACGTGGGGAGCACATGACCCCCAACAGCCAATCACCCTGCCCACTGCTCCCAGCCCCAAGCAGCCAGCCCGGGAGAGCAGAAAACCTGGACATTTGCTCTTATTTTAAAAACCTGCCTGGATGCAGCACAGGGGTCTAAAAAAGAGAACAAGTCCAGGAAAACCCAGACGTATGGTAACCCTACTGTTAATGAAGCTAGGGATTTCTCCTTTTGTTCCTTCTTCATCCACTTCCCAATGCTTCTCTTAAATGGATTGACCTGTGTTGTTTTTGCTTTCATTGCAATTCCTTATCTATTTCCATATGGTTCAATACCTGATTGCTCCTTTCTGCTTCCATTGCAAGCTGCCAACCAATTCAGTTCTTAAAAAATCACCTCATTGCTGAATAGATCATTCTAATTATTGCAAGCTTCAAATCAAACCCAAAATCAAATCTGTCAGAGTCTCCCTGCTCCCAGTTTTCCCCTCTGCCATTGGACCACTTCAGGGTACAGCAGGTCTGCTGTATCCTAAGGTGCCACCAAACTAAAATTTTATGCCACTACGTACGTTCCCTTTCAGCTGCGCTACAGATTGGATAGTGAGCCTCAGAAATTCCAGAGCATGCAAGTTGAATGCTGAATCCCAGGCTTTCAAGATTGCAGCTAATAGAGGGGCTGATGGATCCTCTATCTTCAGATGTAGGACTAAGAGGAGGGAGATAAAAAAAATAGAGGGATGTATTGCAGGAGCTCTGAGGAGGAAGTGACCTAGTATCAAATGGAGGGTAGATGGTGAAAAAAAGAAGAAAGAAGGCCAACAAAGCCTGTTAGGGAAAAAGGAACACCTTGGAGGAATATGGGTTTGGCACAAATATTTCAAGACCTTAAAACCTTGAAGTTTTGCCTTTTGACCATGCTAAATGTTCGTCCTGGCATAACTGCTTGTGTCTAGTGCCTCCTGGTATGCATACAGTTATTTTTGGTTACTTTGAGATGGTTCTGAAATACTGTTTTTCTCATGAGAAGGCCTGTACAGTTGGAGTTTAGCATCAAAATACATGGCTATACAGATGGTACAATATGAAGAAAACAAAGTTAGTGATATTATTTAAACTTCAAAAAACCTTTTCAAAATAAGCATTCTTCTTCCTTCCTTGCATTGACAATTTAGCTTAAAAATGCATGATGATGTATATAAAAGGTTTTTTATATATCATATTTTTTGTATAACCTAGCTTAGGCATCATGATTTATTTGTTGTATAGCTCATCCTAAACTTACACCAATAAAATATTTATACTGCATTACCTTATAATTTTTTTCCATAACATATCCTATGCATTGGTATACTGTACAGCTCCAATACGTTGTTTGTGCTTAATAGATAAATGTTAAGAATATATGTAGCTACGAAAAAGAATCTTTGTTCTAGTGCAGTTTTACCTTTTTTCACCATTCCCAAATAGCCTTTATTGCCATATCATTTTCTGTTTATTTATCATTTAATCCCATAAGCAATATGCATTGCAGTTTAAGCATGTTGTACATTAGAGTGCCTGAGCTTCAGTAAAGGAAAAATTAATCCAGTTTAAGAACATCTTAACATACCTACTGTCAGAATTGTACAGTTAAAATGTCTCAGTGTACCATAGATGAGAATGAATGAATTAAATTTGCCCATCTGATGTGTACCTTAGAAATATTATTTGTGAACACCTGTTGTTTACTTTTTGTTTTTGCTATAAAAAAATGAAAAACCTTGGTTTTGAATACATCAGAGTACCTCCTTCATTACTGGGAGACATATCTGTGCACCAGGTAGAAATACTTTCCTCTCCACCAAGGAAAAAAGAACTCCTAATTATTAAACTTTGTATTGGCAGAGGAAGTTTCCCAATGAACTCCATTTAGGCATGCTTAGAGAGGGATGGGAGTGATGCTTTGAAGCAGTAGAGACCACCAGGGGAAAAGTCAAAGCACAGGGAGTCCAAGCAGAATGTAAAGATTGAATATAGGGTAGGGTGGCATCTAGCTGGAGACTAATTGTTTCAGAGAGGCACAAGCTCTTGTGGGCAGCAACCTACTTTGTCAGATGCTAGCAAAATGGACTGATAGAAAAAAGTTGTAAGTGGCACAAGCAGGTTACTTACTTTGCTGGCTTCTGCAGGAGACCTTGCTGTCTTATGGGCTCCTTAGCCAGGCCTTCAAAGCAAAAGTTAGTCTTTAAGTAAATTAACAAAATAAAATCACATGGTCCTCTCCCAGACACTAGGGGCACATCCAGATGAGTGCACATGTGTTTCCTTGTGGACAACTAGTAGCAGCATTTGTGCTCTGGCGTGGGGTGAATTGCCTTGGGTGAGGTATGGGAGGCTGGGGTCACCTGGGCTGGCTCCAGCAGCCTTACTTGAGGTCCAGGGGGGCTCTTGGGGATGCAGTGATGATGAACCAGGTGAATGGAGCCTGGCTGGCAGCCAGAGCATGGCAAGCTCTGGTTTAGGTAGCACCTGCTCCTGCCATGTGCACCATGCCACTTTTTTTCCTCTGTGAATTTTTTTGATACTGGGATTTCCCAGTGTCTGAATTTGGCTCTGTTGTGCAAATATGCAACACAGAGAACCAAATCATGTATACAGGGTGTGTTCTGCAGTGCCTCAAAAGCCTTTGAGATACAGCAAAGTGCGTGTGCACACTTGTGTGGATGCACCCTAGGAGGGAAGCCCATTTTTGCTCTCCTCTCAGCGCAGCATCCGGCCCCTTCCTGCAGCAAATTGTTCCCTTCATAACTTGCTTCCTCTTCCTCTTTTTTCTGCTTACTCTTCAGGGAGCTTTTAAGGGTCCCAGTGGTACGGTACTTGGTTATCCAAATGACCCACAGCTGAGTTTTCTTAACAGGGCTGACTTCCTTCTTAAAGGGACAAGCTATACTGTTACAGATGGGAAAGGGACCAGCAGAAGAGAAGGTCCTAAGGGGGTGAAGGGGAGGGACATTTATTAGATCAATTAAGATAGGGCACTTAGCACCTAGGATACTGGAGTAAACAGCTACTCCAAGTAATGGGATAAGAATCCATAGTCCTTGTTAAGACCAAGGTTAATACAGTCATGTCTGTGGATAATTTCTTGTTCTGCAGCTTTGCATTCAAGTTGATTTTTTAAAGGTTTGGGGGTTTTTTTGGTTTAAGGGCAGCTACTCTGATGTCAGTGATGGAATGTCCAGGGTTGTTAAAGTGTTTCATCATGGGCTTGTTTTTTTCTGGAATTGTCAAACTCCAGAGAGTGAATGTGAGAAGGCCGGAAGGGTTGTGAGAATACAAAGGAAAAGGCAGTTAAATAAGGACAACGTTGACTGTGCACGTCATAGAAGTTGCAGGGGAGCTGTATGGTTAACTATGTAGTAAAGCACATGGACAGGGCTGGCAGAATATTGGGGGGAAGAAGGGAGGTGAGAAGCCAATAAAGCAACTCGGGCCTAAGACACATCTGATGAGCAGTTACGTGAGCAGGAGAGAGTCAGACTTATAGGTCATAGAGAAGTAGGACTGGAAGGGGCCTTCAGAGGCCATTTATTCCAACCCCCTCCCTGAGGCAGGGTCATCCCTATTCAAGCATGTGACTGCATTTTGGTTTTGTGGGTGAGGTGAGGGGTGGGGGTTTGAGCTATGCTGGAAATGGTTGGAGAAGCAGCAGGAAAAGCTGACTGAACATCAGAGAAGCTGGAAGATCTGGGTGGGGGAAGCAGTTGAGTAGACAGGGAAAATGGGAGACACTAAAGATGGCTCGTGTAATTTTTTTAAAATTATTATTATTCAGAATTTCTTAAGATGTTCCACAATTTTAAAAAAAAGTTTCTGATTTCCTATCAAACTGCAAATCTGCTGTACATTATTAACACAGTAAGAGATTATTTGAGAAAAGCATAAAAGAATTAGCTAGAAAGCTTCACAGTTCAAATAGCCAAGAGTTGAGCATATTATTAAATTCAGAAGTGTTGTGACCTTTTGTAGGAACCCAAGTGAGAGGGACAAGAAGGCAATTATAATAAAGCGTTCCATGGGATGAAGTTTAGGACTTCCTTTGCAAAATGGTTGAGTGTGTGTGTGTATGTAAAAGATAGAACCTTATTTAGAACGTATCTTCAAGAAAAGGTAAGCCAGCAGGTTTAGCAAAAATCTAAGCAAGCCAGTCACCTAGAGAGCTAAATTGGGAAATCTTCCAGCTCATTTTTCAAATTGGAGTTCTACCGGTACCTTTGGATCTCATTCACCAGCAAAGCCCCGACAAAACAAGAAAAAAGCAACACTTGCATCGGTTTGAAATACCCAAAATTGCAAGTTAAACAATAATTCCATGCCTTTAATTTTGGGAGATGATACTGTAAAGATGAACAAGTTTTATGAAAAATTATACAATGCATTCGGCTATTCCGCTCAGGTTTTAGGAGTGCCCTAGGTATCTTGAAGAAAAGGAGACTTAGAGAGTTATTAATATGGTGGGCAGGTTTTCAAGACCTTGAAAACAGTCTCCTACATCTATTCAGCCTAAAACCTGTATTTGCCAGCATCTGGCCCAGAGTGCATACAGTATATTTTAATTCTGATTTCAGGAGACCAGAGGAACTGGACACAGTAACACATAAGTGTACCGGTACCTAATGGGTATGCCTGCAGTGATTTGTACACATATGTATAAGAGGCCCATTCTGTAAATGCCATCCTTCATCACTACAGAGATAGTAAAAGCAGCATCCCCAGAAGTGTTCACTTGCTGTGGAATTCATTGCAGATTTCATTTATTTAAGTGAATGCAAATGAAGGTTCACTCTCCTGTTTCTTTGACGGATTGATACATTGCTGACTGGTGAGCACCACACAGTGTCAGTCTCCAGAAACAAATGGAGGAAGATCGACACAGAATGAGTTCATATTTCAAGAAGCCACAGGATTTAATCTATTTGTGCGTCTTTGTGTTTATGTGTCAGTCATAAAGGAGTTTGTGAATTACTTGTCTCATGACATAATTCAAAACTCAGAAATGTTATTTTCCTATTAAAAAGAAGGATTGACTTTGTAGTGCTCCTGTGGGCATGGAAAAAATATTGGAGAAATGCTATTAATAAATAAATTTAATATGGGCTTTGAAAGGGTTCATTTTGTTCACTTTTAGGGAAAGAGAACTTTCACACTGTTTGCATAAGGAACATTCTATCCTAGGATATTCAGCACAATGGATATTTGGAGTTAAAAATTAAAAATGGAGCTTTTTGTCAGCAGTGCAGTACAATACCCAGGACATGTAGTGGCTTTCATTCATCAGACATAGGGCACACAAACACCAACAGAGTCTCCCTATGCCTGTAGAAAGCTTGCAAAGAACAATTTTTCCAACTATTTAGTTGGTCTAATAAAAGATATCACATCTACCCAAAAAACTTTGTCTGCCTATGTCCTTAGATCAACATGGCTACAACCAACAACCCTAAAGCATGGAAAATATCGAATTTTTCTGTTTGAAATAGGAACTATACATGCTAGGGCGTTCAGTGCTGCTAATACTAGAGAAGTCGAATAGTCTTTGAAAAAGAGGGAATTTTAGGGAATATGTTCTTACCCTAACTATGACTGCATGCTCTGGTAAGAAAAATATGGTTTACTTTTTAGGCCTATTAACCATTCTGGTGCTAGCCACTTCTGATATCTCTGTTGGGTTTTTTTTCTACATTGGTATGTTGGCAATATCAAAAGGGAGGAGGCAGGGTAGATTTTCACTTCGTGCTAATTACATCAGAGGTGCATAGTATAAGCTTTCATAAGAGGCAGGCTTTATGCAGGATGCAGAGGTTCTAAATGGAAGGCATCTGTTAGAATACAAAGAGTAGAGAAGACGGCAAAAAGAGATGGAGTCATTGTTGACAGAGACAGGGTAGGTAAGAAAGAGGAAAAAAAAGTATTTAACCCATCGAGGGTCATGTGGGTTATAAAGCTAATCCAGGTAATAGGATAAGAATCCATAGTCTCAGTTTAGAGTAAACCATACATAACACAATCAAGTCTGTGGATGATTTCTTGTTTTGCAGTTTCCCATTTGAGTGTGTTTTTAAAGGTTTGCTGTCTAATAACAACAACCCTTAGGTCAGCAATGGATTGTCCAGGGAGGTTAAAGTGTTCTGCCACACGCTTACATGTCTTTCAGGAATTGTTGTCAGTTCAGTGTTCATTCCTTCTTATACCCTGTCTGGGTCCCCCAGTCTGTCAAAAGGAGTGCACCATGCAAGGTCCCACTGCAGAACACTCTCATGTTGTGTCCCTTTAATTTATAAAGGAAATAGCTAAACTATGCATTTAGTGTTGCTATAATGCATAAATTGCTTTTCCTCCAAATTAACTGAGGACAGGATATTACAGTTTTACTGTTGAAAATAGAATTTATAGAAACCATATTGGCTTCTCCTGGCTCCTCCATTGTCTGAGTCCTGAGCAATAATTTTATTTCAGATACAAACTTAAGTAAAATAATTAGCTTTTATCACAGTTTTAATGCAATAATAAGCTATATCCCTGTGATTTGATTGTATCAGCATGTGTTAATTCAGTTGTGCACTTCTGGAATTTAAACTGCAGGGTCTGAGCTGCAGGAGGCACTGCAATCTGCTGTTACAAATCCAAATTAACATTCATTATATAATTTGCCAAGGTTGTGTGTATTTGGGGGGCAGGGAGGGGAGGAGGGGGAGAAGCAGGAGATGTTAGTCTGCTAATTTACTTGTTTTAGTGATATCATTTAAGTATACCAGTAGAAGTTGTCCATACTGGGATTCTTTCTTGTCAAGGCACAATTAATTTATTGTGTAAGAGAGCTCCTTCTGGATCTAGTGCTTATTATTTCTTAGACATATCTTCTATTGAAGGCAAAGGAGTTTGCCCAAGTAAAAATTTGACCTCTATACAGTTAGGCAGACATCTGTTATATTCACGGTATGTTGTTATTCTTACACTTCAGCTGACCTTACATGGTGATACAAGGTATCTTTGTCCCTCCTCCTGTGAATTTCCCCCCTGGGACTGACTGATCATGACTTGCTCTAAAATTAATTCAAACCGAAACTTACGTTCATCAAACTTCCATTTGGCATTCTGGAATTTGATATTTTTGTCCTGTCTGTACTTATCCCCTAACCTTTTTGCACTTTTACATGGAAACAAGTTGGTCTCAAATTGCATGTAAAACTGTTTACTTTTTGGACTGAACGTTCAGTGAAAAAACAGTGGGATGTTGCTGTTTTCTGTTTCTGCACATGGGCATCTTGCTTTATGATTTCAGTTACAAGATTTCCATTTTACTTTACATTATTTTGAAGGCTCAAAAATTAAAGCTTAAGTACAAGTTATTCTCAAATTTATTAAAAGATACAAAAAAGGGCAAGCAAACTATAACTATATTTAACTCTCTAGGCATAAGTGTCCATTAGATACACGTTTAAATCCTTACTCTTATGTGAGATTGTTTTTAATAGGAAAGGACTCTGTAAAATGCAGATACCACTGCCTGAAGTTGAACTTTGCTATGCCCTTGACTTTCTACTTACTGCAAAGTTAATTACTGAAGTCCTTTGACAGTCAGCTTAATTTTGATTCACTGATAATTAGGATATTTTAGAGGCTGGGAGAAATGGATCACAAAATTAATTGAACTACTCACTGAGGAGAAGAGGAAGAAACTTCTAGGCCCTACTGGTATTTGCTATAGGGCAGTGGTTTTCAACCTTTTTTTAATAAGTGTGCCCCTGGTGGCCGGACGCAGAGCAGGTGGGGGGGAGAGGTGGCGTGTGGACGGAAGTGGAGTGGCAGCAGCATGAGGTGGTGGCAGCGGCCACTGGGTGCAAGCTTCCCCTCCCTCACTGCATTCAGCCACCTGGGCAGTGCCTGTGCAGCCCGCAGAAGGGCACCACTGGCCTTACCTCCCCGGTCCTGCCCCTGGGAGGCAGTGGCACAGGGTGGTGGGATGTGGTGCTTCATCCCTACCTGCCTGCCTGTGTATACTTCCTACGGCCTTCCCAAGTACCCCTGGGGGTATGCATACCCCTGATTGACAAACCCTGGTATAGGGTAATCATGGTGCATGAAAGGAAATATCCTGCCTTTAACTGATGGAAGTGCACAGTAGAGCAGTGTACCAGCATGCTAGGTCTTGCGACCATCGTGTTGGTGCAGAATACAAAGCCGTGGGGTAGCCATGGTGGGGTTTGCTATTGATCTCTGCTTCAGGATATGGAGGTGGAGCCAAAACATTCCACTTAACTGCAAATGAAATGTTAGGAAGTGCCAGAAGAAAGGGTAGTAAGGCCTCCTTCTACTGTCTTGTTGGAGATTGGGCATTAACTCTTGACAGCAAGTATAAACATTTATCTGTTAAGCACAAACAATGTATTTGGAGCTGTACAGTATACCAATGCATAGGTTATGTTATGGGAAAAAGATTATAAGGTAATGCAGTATAATTGGCATAAATTTAGGATTAGCTATACAACAAATAAATTGTGATGCCAGAGCTAGGTTATACCCCTCTGCTCCTGTGAAGTGAAAGGGCAGGGGGTTCTCAAAATGATTCCTCTCACAAGTAATAAAAGACCTTTTGCACAAGCTAGGACCTCATTATTTTAAAAGTATATATTTATTTGTACTGATTTTTTGTAACATTTTCCTCATCCTAGCTTAGTTCAAAATTGCTAAGGTATGCAAAGTTACAAACTCTATAAAGGTTTACAATAGAACAGGCAAGTGTTGCATAGTGGTGTTACTGGAATAATGCAGTGTCATTGTATTGTACAGTGGTAACTTAATTAAAACTGGATGCAATTTGGTTCTGGCTTGGTATTATTGTTTTGCAGAAAAACTATAGTTTTCTTTGCAAGATTCTATATTTGAAAATGATTTATATGTGTGTACACAGTATATGGGACAAGCGCCCTAGGGTTTTAAAACTGATTTTAGTTGTGTTATCATGAACATTAGTTTCTACATAGCCTGCACCTATTCAATACATGTTTTACACATAAGTTTCTGGAAGATAATTTTTTTCCAGCTGTTAATATCATGTTAGTGTCAAAACAGCTGTTGAGCTTGACTACATTATGGATGTAAACAGCAGTTTAAGAGAGAGAACTTTAAAAAAGCAAGTTTTAACTTTGTATCTTGTTGTTCCATCTCTTCCCCTCCTACCACTCTCCCATCCCCCCTTCTCTCCTTTCCCCTTCACTTTATTAGCAGTTTTATCTGAAGTATATATTTTTCTCTACAGCCTATCTAAATTCTAATGTGAGCACCCTGGAAATGAGGCATAGTTATTAGAAAAATAGTCAAAGTTGTTGCTAAGGTGGCAAATAATGCCTTCAATGCCTTTATATATATTTTTTGCCATGAAGATTAAATTCCATTCAGAAGTAAAATCATACCAGAAATGTGGTGGTGAGAAAAAGGCAGACATTATGTTGGACTGCTGAGAAGCACAAATGTGGTTCAATGCAAGAAGAAAGCAAACTGGGGAGAAAACTGATAACCCCTAGCATGGAAAGTAAGCTCTGCCTGTTGCCTTTGAGCATAGCACTTCCTAACAGTAACAGGTGTATGGTAACAAATATGTAAAAGTAAAATTCAAAATCATTTTACTGAAGAATTTGTAATATTTGCATTAGGTACACTGTAAGTCTTCTATAGCATATATAACAGAGGTTACTTAACTACCACAAAAACCTTTTTAATATCATCTTGTACTTGCACTCAAAATCTAAGAAGTCTTTTAGTCAAGATTTTTACAACTGAATGTTTTAAGAATCAGGTTTAACACAACCTTTCTGTGTTACTAAAGCAAATCTGAACATAAGAAATACATGTGGGCCACTTCCTATTCCAGACTGAAATTCTTATTCTTTGTATAGAGGTTCCATTATAGATTTCCATTTTTAGTTCAATCAAACTTAGCTTTTTGGAAATGCTGCTTGCTGCTGCTTTAAGAACAGGCAGCATTCAGTATGGAAGTAAACAATTCAAAAGAAAACCTTATATTGTTTTGAATTAAGGCTGGTGTTTTGTTTCTAGAAGTAGCTACATACTTTGTAGATACAACCCTTTCATTTGGTAGTTGTTGTTGTCACCTTTGTTAAGGTCTCAGGGCCTTATAGGACTTTTCCTCTGTGGGTTTCTATTATTATAATTAGCTGCCAACAAAGATAATTTTTAAAACTAAAATTACAGATGCGTGCCATGCTTTGAACTCGTTCCAAGACAAGCTCTATGGCCAGACTCAGCTAGGGCTGTAGAGCACAGAAGACAGAAACAACACTACCTGGAAACAAGAGGGAGAAAGGAAGTCTTGGGCACCTTACCTTGTAGTTCTATTAAAGCGCTGGTAGTGTTTATTGCCTTCCTCCCCAGAAGTACAATATCAAAAATAGATTTAAATGTAGGGTTTAGCAGCTAATGTGTTCATGAATTAAATTTTAACTGTCACTTATTCCTAAACAAGGCTCCAAGTGAGTTGAGACACTGAAAACATGTGCTTTTGAACCAGTTTTATGGGGAAGCAAGATTAATATTTCAAAATGTTCTTACTGTAACATTCTAGTGGAGAACCTAGAGCTGTTTAGAGTCAGAGAGGATCATGGGAGTCTATTCTCCTCAGATAATATTTAAAATTAATATGTTGATGAGTATTTTGTGATTTTAAAAGAGAAACATAATTTGTTGCTGTCCAATTCACTCTTGAATTTAATAAACTCAAGTTACACTGCTTTGGTAGTTTGTTTCATGATCCAGTTGCCCCCTACATTAGAAAAAAGAAAAGAAAAAGTGGTATTAACTTGCTTAAGATATTTTCCTTTCTCATTTTCAGATTTAGGATTTATTGCTGTCTCATTAGTTATCATCTCATTCAGCTTATTAAGTCAGTTCTCTTCCTTTCAATATCCTGAAGACCTTTCTAAATATCTTTTTTTGTCTCATTATTTTTCTAAACAGTATAGGTGAAATCTGCAGAACATTTCTTCATATCTCATACTTTCTATTTTTGCAGCCTCCACTGGTACCACTCTGGAGGTGATGGCGTGCTTCCTTATGTCATTTGATTGATGGGTAGGAGTAACAATTGAGTGCACAAACTTTAGAAAATTTAGAAGGCTTCTTGTGACCATGGGAATTGTTGGAGCTGCTGGCAAATTTTATGTCAGAATGTATCCCTTGTACATACACCAGGGGACATCAAGGGATTTCATTCTTTATAGCAGGTTTGCCCATTCTTTTCTGCTTAAGAGACAAAACCATGTATATCAATGGGCAGGGGTCACCATTTGGAAGAAAAAGAGCTGAATTGTTCAGGTTTTTTCTCATGCTGCAATTCTTGGGATTGTAAGCATACTTTGCATCATCTCCAGCCTTTTGTTATTTCAGAAGATCTCCTGAATTAGGCTCATTAAGACAATTTTTTCAAAAAGCAGTTTAGCAACCACCTGTCTCTGGTATGGCCTGCATTTGGTATTCCTCTTCAGGAATCAGGATCTTGCTTCTTAGACCAATGGTCCCCAACCTTTCTAGCCTGTGGGCAGGAGTAGTGGTATGGAGTTGACACACAGGTACAGTCTAGTACACGGTTGTTTTGCAGCTGCTGGATTGGGCCCCAACTTCATGTCTGCCAAATCAGGCCTGCCAAGTCAGCCCTAGCCCCAACTCACACTAGATCAGGCCTGCTGTTCTGGCTCTGCATTTCTAGCTTATATCCAAAGTAATATGGGGATTCAGTGCTCACAGTAGGCATGCCTTCTGGTCCTGCAGCAGTTGATTATTTCTTTCCCTTTCCATGCTCTTATTGTCTGAGCTCTCCAGTGGTTACTGGGTATGAACTGCTTGCCCACAATCAAATTTCCTGTACCGCTTCAGAAGTAGTCTAACTACCGCAGCGTTCTTTAAAACACAAGTACCATGCTGTCACAGACCAAGGGTCCATATCACCCAATATCTTGTCTCCAAGAGTACTGGCAATATATACTTTAGAACAAGGGTGGCAAGGATCTGGCAGGCAGGGCTCCTGGACAGGCTGGGAATTTGGAGGCAGGATGAATGGGAACAGGGCCTGTCACCAGATCCCAGGGTACACAGCCCCATTGGGGATGTGTTTTGTCAGCGGTAGGGTGAACAACTGGTGTGTTAGTCCCCACAGCTCCCTGCACTAATCATTCTGTCACTGGAGGTGAGTCCCAGTTCAGCCCCAGGAGGACAAGTGAGTTTAACACCCAAGTTTAGGTGGTTGCTGGCTGCTTTTAGGGAAGTTGCCCTGCTCTACTCTTTCCATCTGGATAGAGATGCAGAATATTCATTTAAAACCCATGTCTCCTCCCCAGTGGTTCTCTTCTTTTCTTTGAGCCGAGGAAAGTGAAATGCTTTACTACATATCCTGTGGGTTAAAAGGCTCCCTCAGAGTTTTTAAACTCCTGAGATATTATTTCTTCCCCTCAATCCTGGGAATATTTCATTCCTTCAGAGCCTACTATCTACTGAAAAGCTGTAGAAAGCTGGTCTCACCTAGTATGTGGCAAATCTGAGCCGTTTGGGTATGGTGAAATATACAGCTAATAAATAAATCAATATCTAAGTAATAGCTATTTATATTAATGACTCTCCACATTCCCAGGTCTAAGGAGGAATATGACAACAGCTATGCCAGCATAGGGCTTACTGCTTATCCACTGAGGCATTCAATGATGCAACAATTTCGTAACTCAACAAGAATGCAGAAATATCATGTAAACAGATCCCCCAAGTTGTCACATGGGGTAACAGAGGACCCTTCACCCCTGTTACTGGAGGGAGGAAAGGACAGTGTTGCAAAGGACAGGCTGAGGAATGCACCTTGCAGAAAATGTGTTGGAAACCTGATTCCAGACTGCTGATGAGGGGATGGAGAGTCCTTGTTGCTGATTTGAATAATTGGCAGCACCTGAGTCCTGTTTCCAGACAGTCAGGTCAGGGGACCAGAAGTGGGGGGAGTCCAGGGCCGTATAAGCCCGAACCTGGGTCTGGAGGCTCAGTCTGGCTCAGATTGCCTGTGAGTGCAAGGAGCTGTATACAGGCAGACTGTGGTCCAGGGACCCAGTGCAGTGCGGCAGGGCCAGAGGAACAGCACAGTAAGATGAGAGGGGTAGGAACCCTGAAGTCACAGAGAAATAGAAACAGACCTGTCTGCTCACGTTAAGGTGCAAGGATTGGCAGGCCAGCAGCCTGTTGACAAGCAAGGCAGAATAAAGCCTCAAAGCTTGCTTTGGTCTCTCAGGGTTGCCTCCCATATTTATATTAATTAGACCTCAAGGCATGGCATGGGGTGGTGGCCTGAGAGATTAGAGGGAGCAGGACAGGGCTGCAGTAGCTGCTACGGGTGCCTTGACTGGCCTCCATAGGAAGCACAAGTGGATTTTAACTTAACAGAGGAAAAAGAATTACGTTTCTGTCATCAATACGTTTTCCATGATAAATAGATATTTTGGGAATTTAGATGATATTCATTCACTCCCAGAGCTATGAACAGGAGCAAATCAACTAAAATGAACTCTACAATATATATCATAATGTTGTACCAATTATAATGATCATATTTTGTTTTGCTTTATTATTTTCCTTAAAATCCCTTCTGTCACTTTTTTCCTGGTTTCTTCCCTTAGTAGTGATTCCATTTTCAATATGCCTCCAAGTTATTATAGTACCCAAAGCACAAGAAAATCTATGTCTAGTACAAATTATAAAACAAAAATAATTGAAGTAAAAATGTTGTATTCATGGGCTAGTAGTTGATGCTTTTTCTTAATATTCAGGATTTGATTCCCAGTCCTGACTTTTCTCCACTAGAGTAGCAAGAGTTGAAGGTACTACTCAGTTAGTTGGTACTGAAGATGGAGAAAGTAAAACCCTTTTGGTTGATTCTTCTGTCCTCCTAAGAAGCAGCACTAGTGAGCTACTGGAAAGTAATGTGTAGTACACTGAACCTTCCGGCATGTGGTACAAGCCAGGAAAAATTATTCTACAACACGGGGGTCAAACTCAAGTTGGTCAGTGGGCCATATTCCCTGTCTTGCCATATGCTTATGGGCCAAGCCTCTAATTTTTCACCAAAATTTGTTTTTTGCTCAGTTCAGTTTACGTTTTGCAACACACCATTTTTTGTATAACAATAGCAGTTTTCAGCATATATCAATTTTTAAATTTGTGGATGTATAAAATTTGTTATAAGCATCCCTCCAAATGTGTGAAAAGAATTGATTTATTTTCAAAAAAAGTGTTTGCTGCAATTGAAGACTACAGAAGGTGAATTCAGAGCAAATAAACAAGTCTTTTTTTGCACATGCTAACATCTCACAACTACTCCTGGATACCTGGCACTCCTTTGCTGCAACCTTGATGTTTGGTTTCAAGGACTGTGCTGAGGTTTCTTGCAGGATGGTCTTCAAGTGCTTTTCACTGAGTCTCTTGAATGCAGTTTTGACCTGTTGATATTCATCACTGAGAAGATCTGTTTGCACCCAGCATGCTTGGAAACATTGATGATATCTCTGTTACAAAATGTTTTATTCCTGGATAGTTCCCTGCCCCCAGGTATTAGTAAAGTTTATGAATCCTAATTCTTGAGAACATATTCTTCATTATGTTCAGTGAGTTCAGTTGTAGCCCCACAAGTCAGAGAACCTGTCCTGGAATTTGTGCCTCAGCTCAGCAGTACTGATCGCATACTTCCACAAGCCCTCTCACCACCTTCCATGCCGGCAGCACTGAGCAGTTACTTCAAGATGGAGAAATATGCTACATCTGTTTCTCCCAAAGATATTACTTCATTTCAAAGGCAGCATCCTAAAACTCAGTCACAGCCTGTTCCAACCTGACATTTTTGTGTTCAGAGTACTGAGATGTCCCCTTATGTCCACCAAGGAGGCAAGGTCCTGCAACCATTCTTCATCTTTCATTTGAGTCACAAGTTTCTCTTTCTCACGTATAAATATGGTACTTCAATCCCATATTGCAGTTAAAAAAAGCTGTTTAAGGCAACTCCCTGACTCAGCCAGCACACTTCAGCATATCGTAACTGTCCATGCTAAAAGTCATATTCCTCTAAGAGCTGTCTGAACTGCCAGTAGTTGAGGGCCCTGGCTTGGATGAAATTCACTGTTGTTATCCCATGTATCATGTAGTCCCTACCCAGGAGTTTGGCACAAAGAGCTTCCTGAAGCAGAATGAAATTAAAAATGCAAAGTTTGTGGCCTGGATCAACAATGCACTTTTCTCTTGAGTTTCACCCCAAATCCTGTCTTCCCTCCTCTCTACCAGGGAACCAGCCCCATCTGTTGCAACATATCCTCTTCTCCCGGTCCACACCGAATCTGTCTTAAGTTGAAAGTGTCCTTCATCAACACTAATTCCATGAATTCCTCTGTCACATTTGTATCTTAATCAGAATCCCGAATGAACATTGCTAAAAAGCTACTGAAAAAAGAAACAAATGCCTTTGTCTTGTTCTGCAGTTCACTCTGCATTTATCAGAGAAATCCCAACCACAGAACACTATTGTCTGATTTGTGGTAGTGAAGGAGAGTGAGGCTGCTTTCAACTCTTCTTCAGTGCTGTTTGTGGAAGGTGCTGAGAATCCCTAGAGTAAATTTCAGAAAAAGTTGGGAGCTGGGATGACCCATTTTCTTGGATAATGTATTTGATTCCCCTGTTTTAGAACAAATCTTGTATATTGGACTCCACCTCCCTCTTACCTGCCTCCCATCCCCCCACAAAATGGGTAAATCTTACTATTACTGACAGTGGTGGACACCTGCCAGCGTCTAACATTAATGTGGATTAATACTTAACACAAACTGGGTGGTGTTCCCTGATAGATCCTGCCTTACTTATACCTAGTAGGAAAGAGCACATCAAATTCTGAAAGTTAGGGCAGCAGAGATTTTGGAAGATTGCTGTGAAACCATTCAATTCCATTTATTTCTATAGAAAATATTACCAGATTAGTGTGGGGGGAAGAAGTTCGCTTCCCCACTGAATCATTTCAGAATGGGTAACCTTCTGAGCCCAGTTAAGTCTTTGGGAGTTTTACTATTGATTTCAGTAAAGCTCATCTTTTGCCTGATGAATGTAGCTTTTATAGTATACAATGGATCTGAGTAAAACTGAGTTTCAAAATTGATGTCTGATTCCATATTCAGGATATAACTTCCTATACCACAGATCTTGAGACTATGTATTCATCTGTACAAATACTGTAAAGTAATCTTAAAAAAAGGATTTGTATGGATTGCTAGTATGAATGAATAGTTTCCCTCTGATCAAGTAAAATCCAAGGGTGTTTTTATTTTTATTTCTTTGCAATTTCCTTTCTTTTTGGTCCAGGCTACAAGTATCCAACTGTGGTCAATTTGGGCAGAGGGCAACCTGAGTTCTTTGAAGTATAATATTCTTCTTCTTTATAGTTGAGTACAAAGGCTGCATTCAGAAGTAGCACAGAAGCATCTTCAATAGACAGCTTTTCTTTGCTTTGAGTTTGCAGGATTGTATTTTTGAAACAGAGGCATGAAAAGTCAGGGTTCACAGAGCTGTTTTAAAAGACAGAACCAAAATAATCTTTTGTACCCCCCTGTACAACTTTCTAAGTACTGCATATACTTCTGAAACATACTTTCACCACTTTATCCTCTCAGAAACAAACAAAAACAGTTATTCTTGGTTTCCATGCAGGCAGAGGCATAGACATGAATAGGCCTAGCTGGACCATTGTCAACCTAGTTGTCTTCCAGGCCTAGCAAAATCTGAGGACTTGGATATACAAGCTTATAGCAGTGGAAATTGTATTGTTTTTGTATGACAGTATAACATTACACTAGGTTCTGGACTGGACAGATAAGCAACTTATACCTGGTAATAGCCTGTTTATAGTGCAGAAATGCCTCTCCCAAAGTAAGCTTCAGACAAATGCCCTCTTATGTCACAGTTTTACCTCTGATTATTTTAGGGATAACTCTACTAGATTAGGTGCCAGTATCACAGTGTAGGGTTATAGACTGTTCTCTCCATGTGTGAATGCCAGTTTAACTTGTTGAATAAAAAATATGGTGCCTAGTGTGGGCCCCAGCCCTCCCATGGAGAGGAGGGGAATGGGAACTCAGATGGATAGAGGGAAGAACTCAGGACTCTGGCAAACATTACATTTATCATGTAAGTAATGTATTAAGCATATGATACATGGTAACATGTCACATGTTCAACCAACATATTGCACCATAAAATTGTGTTTTAAATTAAATGTGTAGTGTGGAGCGAATGAGCTTCACCTACTTGACAAGTAGGAGCAGCCTTCCAAGGGTTGCCTGCGTGTTTACAGAGCTTGTGGGCTTCCTCGACTCAGCAAGTTGGAACAGCTCACACAGGGCTTGCCCATGGATTTAAACTTGCTCATGCGTTTGGCACCCAAGATAGCAGTCTTCATTTCCACATCTGTGTACAAGTTGAAGGGGCATAACAGGGGGTGCAGTGTCAGGGACTAGTCCACATGTGGGATCTGACAAATTCTAACCCTGATTCCAAAAATCACATGTCTTGCCAAGCATGTGTCTGTGGCATAGCAAAATAGCTGAGTGTTGGGATCAGGGGTCAGATTCCATCACAATATTAAACTAACCTGCTAAACACTTTAGGTGCCTAGTGGGCATATCTACATATGCAAATGCTGCTGGAAGATTTTACTCCAGAATAATTTACTCTGGAGTAAAACTGCACAGGGCAGGTGTCTACACGAGCATGCATTTGGGAGTAGATTTGCTCCCACCCTGCTCTGTCCCCCTGCAGCAGGGCCAGGAGACAGCTGTCTTCTGGTGGGGGCTGGGAGATTGCTCCCTGCCCCCAGAAGCTGTCTGCCATCAAGGAAGGCTCGGTGGTGGGGCCCGGGCAGAGAGAATGTCCCTCCTGCCCCAGTAGCAGGGAGCTTCTGGCCTTGGCTCCTGACTGGGGGGTAGGAGACTTAGAAAGAGCTGCAGGGGAGAGACAGGTCCCAGTCCCCTGCCCTCAGCTGCTGTGAGGTGGGGCAGCTAGCAGCAAACCCTTGGCTGGATGGGGGACTGGGACCTGTGCTTCTCTTGCAGTTCTTTCCAAGTCTGTGCTTTGATCATCTGATCAGGGCACAGGACTGGGAAAAAGCTGTGGAGCTGGGACCTGCCCCAGACTAGGAGGGTTCCTGGCCAGCTCTGAAATGGGACAGTACTAGGCCAGCTCCAGGCTGCATTTGCAGACTTCCCCACTTAGCATGGGGCTGACTGGGTACTGTCTCAGCCTGGGAAAGGTCCCAACCAGCTCCTGGCTGGGTGGGGAATTCTGCTGGTGCAGGGAGCTCCCTTCTGCCAAGGCAGAGCGACATTGTCCCTGCCTGGGCTCCCAGTCCCTGCTTTGGAATGGTGGGGATCTCCTTGCTGCCAGGGTAGAGGACATTGTTCCTGCCTGGGTTCTGGTAGTGGAGCCTGTCCCAGAAGCAGGCAGCTCCCAGGAACAAGGAACAGTCTCCCAGCCCTTGCTGCTTAACTGACTGGAAGCAAATTTGCTCCTGGTCAGCTGCCTACACATGTCTTACTGTGCAGTAATTACTTGGCAGTTAATTTCCTACTTGTATTTGCATATAGCAAATTAACTTCCAAGTAGAGCATATTATTGCTCAGTAAGGGTCTTCATGTGTAGATGTTGATTTTTACTATGCAGTAATTTGCTCTATTGCACAGTAAAGTGTCTTGTATAGATGTACCCAATGAGTGGAAACTGGAACAGGATCATTATGGATTGATCTTCAGAATATAGATACCTAATGGCCTAGCTACACTGCTTGTTTTTTGCTCTCAGGAAAAGACCATTCTGAATTCATCCTGCACACCTTTTCCTGTTCATATACTCCCAACCCAGAAATGTGCTGACAAAGTTATTCTGGAAGCATTTCCTGGGGCAGTTCACAAGCATGCTGGAAACTGGGATCTTGGGAGTGGCTGTAGAGGAATGCCCTTGAAGCCACATCACCACAGCATTTCCAGGTTTAGCACATAAAAGTGGGAGATGTGAGTAGGGACATCCTTAATTGAGGGTACCACAGAAGCAATTGTGACATGCCCTAGATTCCACTTAAGTCTACATTGGGTATCTAGAGGATCCTTTTGGATCTGGTCCTACAGATTTGCTGTAGTGTTAGCCCTTTGGTTATTGCCTGTCCATTGCATGTTGCGTTCACCCTCATTTCCATTCCAGGAAAGTAGTTTTTAAAAGGAAATACCAGAAATCAGTACTGCATTACTAGAGAAAACCGATTTTCTGTTTGGATGGTCAGTGTCAAAGTATTTTTTCAGAGAGTTTTGTTTTTTTTTAAATTATTGCTTACAGCTTAATGAGTTTAAGTATCTAAAGAAAGTCAACTGTGATTTTTTTTTCTAAAGCAAACAACAGGCAGGGTGAAAAGACCTGGAACCCCTCCCACCTCTTGGGGAAATGAGTGTCTGGTGTCTGGGCAGCTCCCCAAACAATCTATCTTCATCAGAAAAGAAAAGTCTTTATTCTTTGTAAGTCATCTCTGCAGGAGCAGGAAAAACAGTGGGAGTTTTTCTTTCACAGGAAGCATGTATTCATGCTGTTATAAAGGGAGAGATGTTAGAGTAGTTGTTCAGAAGGGGAAAAAAATGTCTGGATTGTACAGCTAATCTATTATTTTATTTTCATTGGTAATGTTATTTTGTTAGACATGCTGACTCAATGCAAGCTGCTCAATTGAAAACTTTTTTCAGTGGTGAAAATAAAATCAGCTTATTTTATTTCTTCTTTTATAGTGGAATGAATGCATACTCTGTAGAAAGAAAATCCCACATTATTTTCCCATCCCCATAAGACTGAATTATATAGAATAAAGACTTGATTTCACTTTGGATGGATTAGTTTAGAAACTTTCCAACATTGCCTATTGGGAGATAGTTTTGTTATGGAGCAGTCTAATAGAAACGTATCAATTTAAGTAAATCTTAGATAACGTAAGTATAGTAGATGATGTGTTTGTACTTGAGGACACAGAAAAGTTCAAACATACATTTTGTGATGATTAAATTGCAAGCATTCTTAAATAGTAAGTAGTTGTATATTACAGATCACTCGTTTTGGCTTTTTTTGTTTTTGAAATAGTCCTGTTCCTTCAATGAGATGAATTTAACTTTGTGTGTGTGGGTGGTCTTCATAAAGCTAAGCATAATTGTTTTGCAGGATTGGGACCTATCTTCACAATTCAGTCAAGAGTAATTAACCCTGTTATGTTTAAAACTTTCTGGAAAGCAGACTGATTTTTAACTGTTGCTTTAATTCAGTGGCACCCAACCTTCTAGCTGGATGAGTGGTGCAGCTTCAGTCCGCAGGCTGGATCCTGTATGGGGTTGGTCTATGGACCCAGTCTGGTCACTGCCCCAATATGGCCCTGCACCACCCAGATATGATCTAGTCTTGTCCTGCCCACTGCCATGACCTGGCCCCAGACTGACCCGATCTGCCTGTATGCCACCTACTGCCCCAGTCTGGCCCCATGCCACCTGCTGTCCGAATCCAGCCCCAAACCAGCTGATCTGGCCCTATGCTGCCAACCTACCAGATCTGGCCCTGTGTCACCCTGATCCAGCTACATGTCATTGGTGTAATCTGACATTTAGGACCGTGATATCTGGAGTGCAAGGCTTCCCAGGCATCTGTAAATTTTTTCAGCAGGGGACTGGCAATTAATGCTATCATTGCTCTCCATGCAGCCAAACTTTGAGACCCTTGGGAAGCCTTGCATATGGATGATATACTGCTGAGGGTTGAACACTATAGCATTTTTTTTTTGTGTTAAATCTGTAATAGTTAACCTTATGTGCCTGTTTATGCTCTGGATAACAATTTCTGTAGTCTTTTGCTTAGGATGTTTAAAAAAACCCTGTCCTATGCCTTCTATAACTATTTATTTATTTTTTTTGCATTGCCCTGCAGTACATACTTCCCATTGCTTCCCAGCCATACACGCACCCCTCCTATCTGAAACCAAAATGCTTTGGATATTTGATAGGTGTCTGAAGTAGCTATTGGCTAACATATGCTACAGCAGGCAAAAAGAACCACTTCCCTCCCTCCCCCCCACCTCCCATAAGAGCTTTTCCATCCAAGCAAAATACAGGGACTCTAATGTGCATCTCCCTGGGGAGTGTTTATTGGCATGTTCCAAGCATCCTACTAAGGCAGTTACTGCTACAGTAGTCTGGGGAGATAATCTAATCCATGTGGAGCAGATGTACTATGTGTCACTGTGGCACTCTATAGCGGTCCTGGGACAGTGCCCATGTGGCTTCCTGTTAAATCCTGCATATGGTGACATACATGAGTTTGAGAGATGTACTATATCATAGGTAATGTTATTTTGGTTCAGTTAGAGATTATTTTGGTTAATCTTCTTCAGGCTACTATTAGTCACTTAATGAGAGTTTCTGCTAAAGCTTGTAGAATTCTGTCGATCAGGCTGAGAGTGCAAAGGAAAATCTATTTTATAAATTTAAAAAGAATTTGTACTTGTTTTTCAAAATCTGTCCCAGATTCTGTTTTTGGGGGGGAGGGGAGGGGGGGTTAGATGCAATTTGTTCTGCTGATCGTGTTAATTATTTTTGGCATTCATTATTACAGCATGTTACTTTTGACCTGAAGGGCAGAGAAGTGAATTGCTCTTTAGATTTGGGTGGGAAACTGCAGGAGCATCACAAATTACTGTACTTGATAATGGGCTTAACCTAATGTCCTTTGCTTTAAGAACCTGATAGCAGGTCCGTTCCAGAACTCAGGTGCCTTTTGAGAGAGCACTATAATTTATCATAGTCGCAGCATCTAATATTTGAAATTGAAAAGATTCCTGTAGCAATATGTACAATATGGTAGAAGTTCTTTGCTATTTTGTGGTTGTCTTAGTCCCTAACTACATTAGCAGTAAAATTTTATTATGTAGTTTATAAACATTTTACATTTCAAAGGGCTTATAGAAATGATCAGCAGTAGCCTGGAACCGGGACTTGTTCTGAATGTTTCAACCAAATAACTAGCTTTGTTACATAACAATGTGGTAATTACATGAAGAGACAGTTCTGATTGACTCTTTTGAGCATTGAAGCAGACACAGTAAATCAAATGGTGAATGCACTGCACATTTGTTGTGTGATTTTAATGTGTAGTGATCTTCAGCTGAAACATCTGCTATAATGAACTTGACATTTGCACTAATGACAGCATCAGTTTACTTAATGTCCTGCATTAAATTGGCTTCCCAAAAGAGTTCTCCTTTTTCAGAGGGGAGGGCAAATTTGTTATTTGTTTTTTTACAAACTGTGGAAGAATTGGTCTTGTAAATATGTTGTGAGTAGTTTATTGGAAGATGGAAACAGAAAGCAGAAGACTTTGTCCACACACGGCTGAGGAAGGGTGCATGCTTCATATTTGGTGCTGATATGGCAGGCTGGTGTACCAAAGTAACAGAAATTAATATAGACAGAAAACAATTTCTAGTACTTTGGATTGACATGGGGGGGAGGGGTGGAAGAGAGAGTTGGTGAGTTAAACAACGTGGAATTACTGTGGTCTAATTCATTCTGCATTATTCAATTTTATTTCAAACTAGAAATTTCAGCTGCTCACTTTGGCATTCCAGATAGTTTTTTATAAACTATTATAAAGCTTCCTGCAGAGTAGCAAATCATTCACTGGAAGAATAGAAATGTGCAGTTGAATGTTACAGTAGAAACAGAGAATGGGGCTATTATTGCATATGGTCATACCTTTAGCTATGTGCTACATTAATGCTTATTCTTAGTAGATGAGATTTACTTATATCTAATAGGATCATTGAGATTAAAAGTGTCTGCCTGTGCTCAGAAATAGCAAAAAAAATTAATTTCTCTTGGTTACTGAACCTAGTCTTCTGACTGTCTAAGAAGACATTGTCAAATTGGTTGTTCAGCTCTGAATGTAAGGCATGGGGTATCTGTTTCAAAAGGAATGCCTTTTATTTATAGTTCCTTCCTGTTCTTGTATTGTAGTGCAGCAGAACATAAAGAATCACCAACACACCTGCGGGCAGGGAGGTGACTTTCTAAGTAGTACAGCATCAGAAAGGGACTTCAGAGTCATAGTCGACTTCAAAATGAACATGAGCCGTCAATGTGACAAAGTAATAAGTAAAGCCAACCACAGTCTTCCATGCATTGCAAGGTGCATCACGAGTAGGTCTAGGGAGTTAATACTTCTCCTTTATGCAGCATTGGTAAGACAACAACTGGAATACTGTCCAGTTCTGGGCACTGCACTTCAAGAGGGATGTGGATAACATTGAGAGGGTCCAGAGGAGGGCTACTCATATGGTTATGGGCCCGCAGGTAAGATCCTACAAGGGGAGATTGAGGGACCTGAATCTCCTCAGCCTCCACAAGAGAAGGCTGAGAGGGGATTTTGTAGCCATCTACAAATTCATTGGTGGGGGGGGCAAGGAATAGGGGATACTCTATTTACCAGGGCATCCCTGGGGGTTACTAAGAACAACAGCCATAAACTGAGGGACAGCAGATTTAGATTAGACGTTAGGAAAAATTTCTTTACAGTGAGGGTTGCCAAAATCTGGAATGGGTTTCCAAGGGACGTGGTGCTCTCCCCTACCTTGGAGGTCTTTAAGGGTAGGATATTAGCACTCAAGATGCTCAAGTGAGGTCCCAGAGGTCTGAAAAAGGGCCTGTGTGGTCCCTATTTTCAAGAAGGGGAGGAAGGAGGATGCAGGTAACTAGCCTGGTTAGTGTCACCTCTGTCCTTGGGAATACCCTTGAAAAAAAGTATCAAGGATCACACTTATAGGAGTCCAGTGAGTAATATAATACTGAAGGGGAACCAGCATGGGTTCATGGCAGGTAGATTCTACCTGACTAACCTTGTTTCTTTCTATGACCAGGTCACTAAATGCATAGAGTGTGTGTAGACAAAATGGGGGCTTTAAATTGAAGTGGTGGGTTTTTAAAAACACCACTTCAGTTTAGGGCCATTTAAATCCCCATGTCATACACCCCCAAACTGACTTACCTACCTCTCCACCGGGGGGGAGGGCAAGCTGTTGGCAGGTGGAATGGTCCCTGGGTGGGGGGGAGGGGGGGAGGGCTGGTACTTCCCTCTGCAGCAGTGGTGGGCCCCTCCCAGGCAGCACTCACCTGCAGGCATCTGGCTTGGGTGGTCCTGGGGGCCACCGCAAGTGTGGAGGGGAGCACTGGCCCCCTGCGCAGCTCAGGTAGGCAGGCAGGCTTCGGGGTGGGGGATAAAAGATCAGGCTCACTGCTTTTCTTGGGCGGAGCCTGCGTTCCCGGGCTGCTGTCAGGCTGCCTGCAGGACTTCCTGCAGAGCCACAGAGCTGCACAGAGCCCGATGCTTCGCTGTATGGCTATAGGGGCAACAAACTAAAGGAGGAGTTTTAGTTTGCTGTGCCCCAAATCATTTAAGATGTATTATGCCACCAAATTTCTTACAGCAGCTGGAATTAATGCTCAATACACTGCCGTGGTGTGCAAACACCAACAACATTAAAGTGGTGCAAAAGCATTTAGCTTGCTTGAAAGTACCATGCACACATGCCCCTCAATTCTTCTATACATGGCCTTAGATGCAGAAGTTAAAGTAGATGTCATCTACTTGAACTTTAAGAAGGTTTTTGACACGGTATCCCATCCTATTTTTATAAACAAATTGAACAGCTGTGCCATGGCTGCTTAAACAGTCATGTGGGTGGCAAATTGGCTGAAGAGGAAGGTCATACCCAGAGAGTGGTGGTGGATGGGTTTGTATTGACCTCAAAAGATATGGGCAGTGGGGTCCCTCAAGGCTCGGTCCTTGGGCTGGTGCTGTTCAATATCTTCATCAGCGACCTGGATTAGGGCGTGGAAAGCACTCTGTCCAAATTTGCAGATGACACCAAACTATGGGGCAAAGCAGACACACTGATGGGAAGAAAAACAAATCCAGGTGGACCTGAACAGGTTAGAGTAGTGGGCAGAGAACAATAGGATGCATTTCAACAAGGACACGTGCAAGGTGCTGCACCTAGGGAGAGGGAATCACCAACACACCTATAGGCTGGGGGATGACCTCAGCAGTGCAGTGGCAGAAAGAGATCTCAGAGTCACTGTCAACTCCAAGATGTCATCTATGACTCTAAGAGGAAACTAGACAAGCACCTAACTGGGGTCATTTGACCCCAGCACTCTTTTTAGCCTAGTGCAGGGGCTCAGACTTGATGATCTACTAAGGTCCCTTCTGACCCTTAAAATCTATTAAATCTATGAAATTTATAAAGTGATACAAGATAAATGATGTGATGACACAAAAAGAGGGAAATAAACCTGACTTTGAATTTAGAATAGTCATTTAGAATATGAAATTGCTAGTTGTGTGCATAAACTATAAATGTCTTTTAAATATGTTTCAATTCAAATAATCATGTTAGCCAAGTCTAGGGTGGTTATTTTTGCCACACTGGATTTTTACTAATAGATGCATGAAAATTTAAACTAAATACAGTCTTTCTTAATTTTCTGGGTGACTGAATATGGCATGGGATAGGAGCTTGCAATAGCAGTGTAGTCATTAAGACTCATTTCTGTTCCCTTTCATGATATATTTACCCCTATTTTGACATCAAGAGATAAAAAGTGTCACTCATTGTGACAGCACATCTTCTTAAAAAGGAGGGGAAAAAAGATATTTTCTTCTTTTTGGGATATTTGAAATGTAGTGCTTGTCCAGATTTTCCTTTTTGGTCTTGATTATCTCTGTTATATTTAAGTTTCTGCACAATATTTGGGGAAAAAATAGGAGAACTAATATTAAGGCAGTAGACTTAAAATTCAGAAGATGAAGGTCTTTCATTGCCAAGTTCTTAATGAGCAGTCCCCAGTTCTGGAAATTCATATGTACGGTAAAACTCTGGAGAATGTTCAGTATTTTCCATACCTTGGAAGCCATCTCTTGCAGAAGGCTGACATCGTTAAAAAATATCCAACATTGCCTCATATGTGGAAGTGCTGCCTTTGGACACCTGAGGAAATGGGTGTTTGGAGATCATGACATCATATATGAAAACAAGGTCATGGTTTATCAAGCAGTCTTGATACCTACCTTATGGAATAAAGCTGAGCTGTGGACAACATACAAGAGACACCTCGAGTCACTAGAGAAGTGCCATCAACACTGCCTGTGGAAGATTCTTTGAATCCAATGGCAATATAGACACACCAATGTTAGTGTCCTCGTTGTAGCAAGCAAACACCACGAGCATCAAGGCAATGATCGTCTGACATCAACTTTTCTGGGTCAGCCACATCATCCAAATGTCTGACTCTGGGCTCTCAGAGGAAGTTTTATTCTCCAAGCTCAGGCAGGACATATGTTCAAGAGGAAGGTAGAGAAGCTTTTCAAGAGCATCCTCAAGGCCAGCTTGAAAAAAATGCAGGATTTAAATCAGTTCATAGGAGACTACTGCCTATGACCACCCAAACAAAGGAAGAGCCGGCTAAGGATCTCATTACTCTAAAATCTCATAGTGACAGCAGGAGATGGAACAGTGGGAGTGGCAGAAACAGTGTGTCAGACTGAACCAGGTATCCTAAGCCACCCACCCAACACATGCCTGAGTTGCAGCAGAAACTGTTGATCCCAGATTAACCTTCTCAGCCATTTTCAGACCCACAGATAAGCCAATTTTGGAAGACAGTTGTCCTTGACTGTGAGGGATTGCTGATGTTGATTATGATATTCTCAATACTGTATATGTTGTAATATCTACTTTATGACAATTTTGTGTTTGAGTAGCATTGTCATCCATGTAGATCTCAACTCATTTTACAAATTGTATTAGGTGCACTGGTACCAACCACATAAAATCATGTATATGATTTTTTCTCTGTCTCTGTCTCCTGTCCTCCAAAACATACATGTTTATTCCTGTCATTCTAATATATAATTGCATGTATGGGGGGTGGGGTGGGGAATTGTGTACACTAAAAGAATGTAAGGTAGGTTGTCAAATGAAGAACTTGAAAATAAAAAAACTTCCAGATTTATGGAGGTCTGTACAACATGAATTCTGCCTCCTTGTGCATCCAATCTGTGCACTTAATGAAGCAGGATCCAGTGGAAATTAGTATGTGACAGTACGGTTGAAAACTGTCCATAATGTGTATGTTACGGAAGACCAACAATCTAACATTTGGTATATCCCAGTATTCAAGTGCTAGGCTATGCAACTTTAATGTTTTTTAATGCAAGTTTTTCTATATGAAAAGACCGAGGTAAAAACTGGGAATAAATAAATAATGCAGCTTCATATCCCCTCCCCCTCTCTCTGGTCCCCTTCAGTTTTGTGTCATCTTGGATGTGTGAATTTTGAATTTTTAATAGGGCTGTGTGAAGTGGTATTGTTTCATTTTGACTTGCATTTTGACATTTTGACAGAATAGCGTTTCGTTTTCAATTTCATTTCATTTCGTTCGAAACCCCTGTTCCGTTCCGTTTCGTCAAAACAGTTTTGCTGTTTCAACGTTTTGCCCATAGGCTATAAGGGTGAAGCTCGTAACAGCCTATATCTTTGTAATTTCTGGCCTGATGTGGATGAAATGTACAGGAATAGTAGCTCCTTCTGAGAGCATGATGCCTGCCAAATTTCAGGGAGATAGGTGCAGAGGTTTTGTGGAAACTACACCTCCAAATCATGAAAGCAAAACTCATGTCACATGTATGTGTTAAGCCACAGTGAGATCAAAACTGCAGGCATGCTAGCCCCTGCTGAGGACATGAAGCCTGCTAGCACTCAAGCAGATAGGTGCAGGGACTTCTGGATTTGGGGGCTCTGCACCTCTGGCTGCTGACAGGGAAAACTCATAACATGGGTGCTTGTGGGACTGTGTCTATCTTGGAGCACAGGGGGGTGAAAACTGCAGGACTGCTGGGCCCTGCTGCAGCCACAAAGCTTGCCAGCTGTCAAGGAGATCAGTGCAGGGGGAGTCTGGGTTCTGGAGCCCTGCACCTCTAGCTGCTGACAGGCCACACGGAAACACACAGCTCAGTAACCGGCACTGAAGCAGAAAGCAGGGCAGTTCAAACACTGCTGCCTTTTATGCAGTTTCTCCATCCCTCCCCCAGAGCACTGGGGTTGGAAGGGACCTCAGGGAAGGATGACAGTCTCTGGCTAGTTACACAGTCAATAATGAGAGCAGTCCTTGCCACATCCTCCCCGCCACACACACGCTTCCCCTTCCCTCTCCTTACTTTAGTTTCTGTTTCCCCGCAGGCAAGCCTAGCTTTAGTACGAAACATTTCGAAAATTTTGAAATGTTTCGACTTGCCTCGTTTTGTTTTGAGGCTGTTTTGAAGCTCTCTGTTTCATTTTGATGTTGCTGTTTTGAGCTCAAAACGAGTCAAAACAGCATCGAAATGAAACTGCCAGTGAAATTTTGCACAGCCCTAATTTTTAGCACTGCAACTCAGACTGCTACTTCCTGGGTGTGTCTACACATGCCATTGGGGGCAGCAATAAACTGCAGAGCTTATTGTTTATTGTGAAGCTTATTGCTCTGCAATTTATTGCTCCTGGTAAACTCCTGGGTGCATGGTTTACACATGTGCTTGGACTATAGCACATTGAGCTGGGTTCCAGCAGCCCCGGCTGGCAGGCTGTCCAGGGGTTCAACCTGCCAGCCTGGGGTCATTCTGACTGGGCTCAGTGTGTTGCAGAGGGGTTGGCTGAAGGACAAAGGTGCTTCAGTGCAGGGGCTGCCTGCCAGCTGGCCCTGTACTGAGGCACCCTAATGCCCCAGGCAGCAAGCTCAGCCTCCACGCATGTGCTGCTATGCATGAAAAAACTCTGCAGCAGGGTAGGACTTGTATTTACCTTGTGGAGTTTATTAGTTTTGTGTACTCTAATAGGGGCATGTGTGTACACTCTGACATATTTGTTGTGCAGTTACTTTGTCAACTGTGCAGTAAACATCTCATGTAGACACCCCCCCTGAATAGTAGAGTTTACTATATTGGCTTGCAGCTAAACCCAGATGGATGGCACAGGTCACTGATATGATATATCATATTGCACAATATGCTGTCTTATTCTCCCTTCAGGAGGTGGGGATTCCTGCTGTATGTAATGCCCCAAGTGGAGAACTGGGCTGCTGTGTCCATGTGCTGAGTCTGAGGGGTTTAAACAAGTGAAAACAGGGTCTCCTAATGAAAAATATCAGGCAGCCTTAATCCACTTTTTATGATTTGTGTTGTGAAAAACTGTTGCTGTTTTAGTGTTCTCCACCCCAAGCAAAACTCAGAATGCGTTTAACAGCACACAGCAACATTAAGAGTGGCTTAGGACAAAAAGTCTATGGACAGACATTACACATAAACCAGTTTAAGTGATCAGAAACTGTTTTAAACTTGTAACAGAACAGATGTTCAGTGCACATAAACCTGGTTGAAAATGGCTGAAACTGGTTTTTTTAGATAAATCCTGGTTGAATGTAGGAGTATCAGACTTGATTGAATCAGTTCAGGCTCAGGCTTTTTGAATGTCTGTCCCTAGCCAAAGTGAAGAAATATACCACTTGCAGTGGAAGTGAAATAGGCAATAGGCATGTGATTATGGAAGACTGAAGTTTGGACAGATAATGCTTTCAACAGTGCTGTGAGAAATTTGGTGATAGCAGGTGATTAAAAGTTTAAAGGAAATCTTATGTATCCTTTAAGAGCTGGCACATAACTCCCAGAATTCAAACACTTCTTGCCATCTGTGCCTATATAGCAGTCATTTTATGGCCTCTTGTTCTCTCCCCCCTCCAAGTCTCATTGTGTGAATTTAATTCCTAAGCCATAATGAAGAGAATTTGACAAATATATATTCCATTTGCAGAAAACAAATGACTTGCTAATGCTGCCACTGCTACAAAAAATGAAGCTGCAAGCTTTACTGGATTTTGCTGTGTTTTGAGTTTTCTGGATGATTAGAAGGCAGCAGACTAATACATGCTCAATGTAGCATTAGAAATAAGTCCTGTGACTACCTATTGTTCTTTAATATCATTGCCCAATATGTTTGCAATGAAAGTGGGTAAGTTAACATATTTGTATAAAAAAACAGTGAAATTAAAAGGGTTTTTTTTTTTTTAATTCTTAGTAGAGACCACAAAAGTCCTACCAAGACAAGGCAAAACTTGGGGAAAAATATCACATTATTAAGCAAAGCAAATCTTAGCTCATAGGTAGTCAGACTGGGGGGTACATCTTTTCTCTCTTCCTCTCCTAAGCTCCTTTCTGATGCCTTTGCCATGCCCAAGCTTCTCTTTTGACTGCTCCTGCAGTTTCCCTCTCCCATCCTGCCTTCTTTCAAGCCAGTCCCTATGCCTGTGCCTAGGACAGTTTCCCTATAAAAAATACACTAGGTGTGCTCTGCACTTAGGAGTTTGCTGGCATAGCTCTTTTGGTTAAGAAAATAAAAAATAATTACAACCCTAAGCCATGCTAGTTAGAATCTTAATGTAGACATATCTCTTCCAGTGGGAAAATCTTTTAAACTATAACAGCAAAAAGGACTCTCTTGCATCTTTGTGCATCTTTAAACTACTACCGTAGTTGCCTAGTATTGCTGTATGGACAAACGCTTTTAAGTACAGACAACCTCCAAGACTGTCTCTCCCTCTCCATTCATCTAAGGTCTGAAATCTGACACTTTTACAATAAAGAATATCCCATGTAAGGGTCACTGCTACCCCAATTTGCATTTTGTTTGTTGTATTGTGGTATCCCACAATATTCTGCCTACTCATGCTTTTATATTAAAAGCTGTTGAGGGTAGAAAAATAATTTTTAGACACATTTATCTACTATAAGCCATCATCCTCATTTATGCCATATCTAAGTAATAGTAATGGCACCTCCTTAAGCAATGTGATCCAGCGTACAAATACACCCACTGTCTATGAAGAGGGGGCGGATGTGAAACAAAAGGCTTTTCAAATTCAGAATGTTAGCATTTTTCATAGCCCATGCATTTTAAGAAATTTTGGGTGTCTTTTCATAAACTCTTTGCCACACAGTACCCTCCTTTGTGCATTGTGGAGCACTGAAAATCCAGCATATTGTAAATTATCTGCACAATCTGATAAGAATGCATTGCCACCACAGGCAGCTGTCAAGCAGGAGCAGTGTACTGATCTTTTTACAGGTGTATATTGAGTTTAGGTAGCTGGGCATTTTTAAATCATTCAGATACAAGTTTTGAAATTGTCAGAGTTCTTTCCTCCCCTCTTCTTTCCATCAATTACTTTGTTATATTTTCCTATATGCAGAGGAGATCTGTATTTTTCAGACTAGATAACTTATGTTTGCAAGAGATGATGGTACTTCATCATCTTCATTCTGTGATCTTCTGCATTCAAAATACATCCTGGCAGTTTTTTCAAGGAAACTCCTCTTCATTTAAATGTGCAGTACAAAGAATTCCGATTGACATCACTTCTCAGATATATATTTAATTAGCTGAGCATACCCTGAATGCCCCTAATAGTGGGTAAAATATTTACATATTTAAGGACAGAAATATTTGATGCCTTAGACACCTTTGGGTTGTTGCAACTCTGACTTTATATTTATAAAAATTGAAACGTGATAGCAGGGCAACATTCTTTATTATGCAGTTTTTCTTGTAAGCAGTAATAGATTTTTCTGCAAATGAATGGATTGTTCTGCTTTCTACAAGCATTTTTTCTTAAGAAAATAATGTATTCAAACCTTCACTTTTGCTTACCCAGTTGCTGTTTCAGAGACCATGATGGCAGCTGCTTGTCACTCACCTGTTCCTACTTTTTCTCTAAGTGGTACTTTCAGTAACCAATTCACTACCATTTTTAAATGAACTTCCATGCAACATAAATTACCCCCACTTAGATTCCCATTATAATTACGATAATTTAAAATCCCATCTGTAGGACAAAAGATGTTTCTATTCATTGTATTTCTCTTATACATAAACTACCCTTAAATATGACAAATCATGATACTGTCAAAGTTGAAAATGTTATAGGCAGATTTTTTAAAAAGAAAGACGTATTAGATGCTTTTACCATTACACATTCCTACCGTAAATCTTGTACTTTTCTGGTGGCCAAGAAAAATAGGAAAGACTAAAGTGCTAACAGATGGGTAGATTAAAGCAAATGAGCCAGCCAGTTACTGTATCTCCTGACATTGACTATTAATATACACCTGCATATCTGACAAAAAATTCTGAGCGTTCAAGAGCAAATTTGAGACCTGGTCTATGCAAGAGGATAACACCAGCTATAAGAAATCAGTTTCATTAATGGCTTTCTTCCAGATCTATTGCTCAACATTCAGTCTTTGAGCCAAGAGACATTAGCTGATTAAAATGAAAAAAATAAATCATTCCTTAAATGTGTTTCTTACAGTTTTCAGCACAGGTCAAAGCATAAAGAAAAAAATTGAATTACATAAAATAACTGAATGCTCCTCCAGGTTTTGGTTGTTGACAAAGAAGGAAAAAGCTTGTAGTCTTTAGCACTTTTATAAAATTGTAACTGAATGTTGAAGCATTTGTTATAATGATAACACTCATCACTTGTATAGATGCCATGTAATATATAGATCTCAAAGTGCACTTCACAAGAATTGCAAACACTAGTATTCCCATTTTTTTAACTACCAAGACAGAGTGTTTGTATGCACTTTAAAGTGTTGTCATCTAGTCTGTATTTTCTTAGCCTTGTTAATGGGAATGTCATGAGAGAAAGTGTCAAAATCCTTGCTGAAGTCAAGGTCTATACATCCACTGTTCTACCCCCATCCACAGAGCCTGTCACATATAAGGAAATCAGCTTGGTGAGGCATGACTTGCTCTAGGTGATGCCATGCTGGCTGTTTGTGATCCTTTTGTTCTCCTCTAGGTACTTCACAAAAGATTTTTTGAGGACCTACTCCATGATCTTTCCAGGTATTGAGGTCAGAGTGACCGGCCTGTAATTCCCTGGTCCCTCTTCCTTCTCTGTCTTAAAAGCAGGCACTATATTTGTCCTTTTCCAGCCATCCAGGACCTCATTTAATCTCCCCAAGTTCTCAAAGAGAATAACAAATGCTTCTGATATTAGATCAGCCAACTCCTTCAGCATGCTAGGGTGCATCCCATCTGGCCCTGCCTACTTGACAGATCTAGCTTCTCTAAGGAATCCATAACCTGTTCTTCTACCAGTATAAGCTGTCTCCTTTCTTATCTTTGCTGCCAACTGTGCTCATCGTGTGGTAGCTATCCCTATTTGTAAAGACAAAAACAAAAAAGGCATTAAATACATCAGCCATCTCTGCATCATGTGTAACTAGGTTTCCTTTCACATTCTGTAAGGGACCTATGGTTTCTCTGGTCTTCCCCTTATAGTGATTTATCTCTGTTCTTCAACCACAACATAAAGGCACTTATTTAATGTTGCGTCTTATTTTTTTGCCACAGCATTCTGAAAATTCACAGTAGCAGAAGTAGTTATAAATGCAGCCCCTAGTTTTCAAATCTGAGATTTAAGTGTAGTAAGTGAATATTATATTTCTTTTTTTCTAAAAAAGTTTTCTTCTACTTGTTTCATTGCAAGGGAATTGGTTTTTTTTCTTTTTTCATTTTAGGAACAAATTTGCCATGTAAATGTTTTCAGCTCTCAACCCTTAGATACCCAATTATGTAAATTAAGAGGATTTGCAGAAAAGTCTTTGTGGATAATTTTCAGCTGCAAATAATATTAATAAAATTAAATAGATGTTAATTAAATGCCTCTGCTGGATGACACTAATACTATCACAATACCTGAGTAGATTTTTTTTCAAGACTGATATCTTGGTTCTCCATCTCATAGAAGATAAACCTCTCATTTTTCTATCAGCCCTACAAAGCAGCACAGCATTGTAGCTGTTAATGTCATAAAATTTGGAGTTTATAAAACATTTGCCTCGGTACAGGTACAGTGATTACAGCAGCATGCAAATGCTATGAACTACAATGCTCAAGGCAATATTCTGTGGATAGCACTTTCATTTTAGGCAACAAAAGCAAGAGGAAACTTGTCTTGTTAAGCTACCGAATGAATATTCTGGGCAAAATGGGGGCATTTGTAAGTGATATTAGTATCTCAGTGGGCTTAGCAAGTAGTTCAGCATTCAGGAGAGCAGCATTAATGTACCATTGCTGCTGATAGGACAGAAAGATTATGTCTATACAAGGAAAGTATAAAAAATTAGTTCTTATTTTTTAGCATGTAACAGTGAGTGGGATTTAACAAGGGTCCCAAGGCTGTTTCCATTTTTCAATTGTTTTAAGTAGATCAGTTGAAAGCAAGGCATATCAAAACGGGCCTGGATTCGGAAACCACAGTTACATTACAGGTCATGCTGGTTCAGCACAGGTTGGATCCTTGTGTCTCACACACACAGGCACACACACACACACTCACTCACTCTGCAGGTGGTATGAAACCGTCCCCCCACACACACTGCAGGTGGTATGAAACCATTCCTCAACAAGACTTGAATCTAGGGTACATAAACATCCCATATCTTCTTCATTTGCCACCCATAGATTCTCCTGTCACCCAGAGAAGGATTAGCCCCATACAACAAAGTAAGAACTGGTTAGTTGATTTAACTAGGGGCCCAATAGGTTTGGTTATTTTGAGTAAACTTAAGACAAATGCTCATCAAATTCAGTAGCAAAATTCTTTGAGGTTTGGTCACCAGTCCATATTTCATGTAGGTCTTTCACATATACAAAGTTATTTTTTGCCTTTTAACCTTTGCTTCTGATAAGTATATGCAGAGCAGTTGTCTACCTGAAGTGTTTTGAGCATAGAATAATAGGGCCCTGAAGAGCCACGTAGTCCAACTTCTGTATGAATGCAGGAATGCTCTTCAAAACTCATCAAACACGTATCTAGCTACTTCTTGAAAGCCTCCATTGAAGGAGATTGCACAACTTCTCTAGGCAGCCTGTTCCCAAGGAATATTGTTCCCAGTGGACTACTATTTGAACAGTAAGGTAGTTTTTTTTTTCCTCAAGAGATTTTATCTAAATCTGCTTTGCTTCAATTTAAACCTATTGCTTCATATCCTTCCCTTTCAAATATTTGAAAACTACTGTTATGCCCCCATTCTCTAGCTCTCTCTACCTTTCCTCATGCAGTTTGTCTTCCAACTTCTTTATCATTTTTGTGACCTGCCTCTGGGCCCTCTCCAACTTCTCCAGAGCCTTCAAATCCAGATCCCAGAACTGTACACAGTACTGTAGTTCAGGCATAACCAGCACCAAGTAGAGCAGTCATGTCACCTCCCACGTCTTACAGTAAATACTCTTCCTGATCCAGCCCAAAGTTAGTTGTTCACTTTTTTTTCTTATGACTACAAGCTGTTGCTGAGTCATGTTGAGTCTGTGATCCACCAAAACCTTTAGATCCCTCTCAGAAATGGTATCACCCAGCAAATTACCTCCCATTCTGTATTTCTACTTTTCCCCTTAAAGCACATTGAATTTGTTTGCACTGAACTGCAGTCTATTATTGTTAGCCTAACTCTAAGGTCCTTTTCCACTCTACTCCTATCCTCTGAAGTATTTTCACTCCTTCCCAGTTTTGTGTCATTTGCAGAACTGATCGTTTTGGCATCCAAATAATAAATGCGTCATACAGCACTGGACCCAGAACAGAATTCTGACACTGATTCATGTTAATTACCCTTTGCTTGTGTTATTGAGTCAATTATTTATCCATCTTATAGTAGTTTTATCTATCTCCTGTTTCCTTATAACAATGTCACGTGGGAATTTAATCAAAAGCCATACTAAAGCCCAAGCATACTAAAGCCCAAACCCATCTCTGTTCTTTTTTCATCTACCCATCTAGTTACCTTTTCAGAGAAGGAATTAAGTCAGTTTGGCATGCTTTTTTCTTAACAAATTCATGTTGGCTTTTAGTGATCACTTTTTCTTTTTCCAGATGTTTACAGTTTGACTTTTGTATTGGCTCCAGTAACTTCCCAGATATTGAAGTCAGGGTGACCAGTCTATAAATCCCTGGGTTCTCCTTTTTTTCCTTTTTTTTAAAGTCAGGTATTACGTTGGCCTTTTTCCAGTCATCTGGAACTTGCCTGTCTCTCATTACTTTGTAAATATTATTGCCAGGTGCTCCAAGATCTCTTCAGCCAGTTCCTTCAGCATTTGAGATGAATTTTGTGAGGCCTTGCCTACTTAGATCTATTCAAATAAATGAAGTAAACAGTGCTGAACAATTCAAAGTCAGAATCTGTGTTTCCTCCTGTAGTAGCTTGAACTCCATTAGCACCTCCATTGCCTTTTTTATCTGTAGGGTTTCCATATCAGTTCTCAAAACAGACTAGAGAGTGCTCTAGACCAGGGAGTGGCAGCCTATGATTCCTGACCCAGATCCTACCTGAGAAGAAGGCCAGTCTGACCCTTGGGCTAGGAACAGACATTCAAAAACCTTGAGCCTGAATTGATTCAATCTTTGCAGGTTATTCTAACCCAGCTAGGCTAAACCAGCTTGTAACTGTACCGCCATCCCCTCTGGACTGAAAAAAATGCAGGCACATGCCTACAATGGCTCAGGCTAGAATCTGGGGGGTGCTAGAGGTCCCGTAGATAGCAGGTTCCTGATGTTCTCCTTTTTCTGCCTGCCTGTCTGAGCTAGTTTAAAGCCCGACGTAGGAGATCAGCCAACCCGTTGGAGAAAAGACTTTTACCTTTCGCTGAGAGGTGAAGTCCATCACACCCCAGGAAGCCCCTTGCCAGGAAGTGTGGGTTCAGGAAGCCAAATCCTGCCTGGCAGCAGCTGGTGAGTGGGGGCTTTTTTTTCAAAGAGCCAGGAGCTGGGGTGGGCGGGGCAGCCATTGAGAGTGGGCGGGGGATGGAGCCGAATCAGCCAATTCAACTGCGGTCAAATCTCCAAATCAGATTTGGCCTAATTGATTCAGAACAGTGAATCAAATCCCTGAATCAGGTCACCGTCCACCAAACCCTGACCATGTCATGAGTGACTAGAGGGTTCTGGGGGCCAAGCTTAGGGAGACGGGTGCAGGTGGTCTTTTTGTCCATCCTCCTGGTTAGAGGTTGCAGTAGGCATCACAGCTCGTGTATTACAGAGGTCAATCTGTGACTCAGGTGTTGGTGCCGGAGCTGCAGTCAGGGAGCAGAGGGGAGGGGCCATGTCTGCTGTAGTGCAGGGAGCCCCACCCAGTCCAGAGAGCATGCTGGGATGCTGGGAGAGTCTGATTTATCTTAAACCAGGAAAGGGTCTGGGACAGACATTGTAAAAACTGGTTTGACCCAAATCGGTTAAGTCTGATACTACATTCAACCAGGTTTATCCCAAACCAGTTTCAGCCATTTTCAAACTGGGTGGTGTGCATTGAACATCTGTTCTGTTAAAGGTTTAAACCAGTTTCTGATCACTTAAACTGGTTTATGTGTAATGTCTTTCCCTAGCCATGGAGGTTTGAACTAGCACAGGTGCCATGGAGCTGCACGCTACCCACCGCTGCCACAGTGCTTCTCTCTGATGTGTACCCTGTTCCTGTGCCAGGTCTGTGTTTCCCTTATTGCGGAGAAGTCAAGCATCTGTAGCATAAGTGAATGCTGGCTTTGGAAGTGGGCACTGATTCGTAGTTACAGCTGGGTTGCAAGCTCTGGCCAGTGCCTGCAAAAGTCTGCTGACCTCTTCTCTAGATCAGCAGGTACACTAGGAGGTTGATTATGGTTGACCCTTGCATGCTGCACACTAACTGAAAAAAAAAAATCCCAGCTTGCTTGTTGTAGCCCAGAATGGCTGTGTATGTCCGCTTTGCATTGTTTTCTATGGTTTTTCTAGAGAATGCATTTAGCAAAGCCATGTCCCAGAGAAAAACAAAAAACTAAAAGTGCAAAATTGCCACTACTGGCTTTCATGTCAAATCCTGAAGGCAAGTTCCATATACACAATGCTACCTATACAGGCAAACCTCAAGGAGGTAGCTGCCTCTGGCATTTAGAGTTAATGAACAGACATCTGTAGAAATTTGATTTTTGGCAGTAACACAAAACATTGTTCAGAAACTTACTAGTAATACTCTTGATTGGTTGAGAGAAATACTAGGGCTGGAATGATTGATTTATTGATTACTCATGACACCATATTGACTGTTTTACACTATGACTATATTGGCATCATTCTGTAAACTAGAGATTGAAGTGGGTATTTTTTGTTTTTGTTTGCATGTTGTAATTGTTATATGTTGTTCTAATGTAGTGATAAAACTAAACTATCATAAATTTTCATAAGATTTTTCTTTCTTTGGGAGGATGATAATACTTAGGGGAGAACAATAGCAATAACTTAATAATACTGTGTTTATTTCAAATGTCACAGAGCAACATTGTGTGCTGCCACTCAAAAAGTACTTTTTTGGGTCTAAACTTTGAAGTTTTTTCTAACCCTTTCCTTTGAATATTTTCACATACCACATGAGCTAGAGTTTTTTTAAACAAGCGTCAGAGTGAAAAATATCAACAATTAACTATCTTTGCTTCCCGAGTTTGTATGTGTGTACACATTCATGACAATTTTTTAATCCCAGCTAACTAACAATCCCGACTCTGTGCAGGCACATAGATTTTTTCATTAGATTCCCATCCTGCCCCCCACCTCCCCCCAGCGCGGCTATTCTTGAATATTTTCCCTTCATATCTTTTTTATTTGTCTTTATTTGTTGGACACCATGATTTCGGGCAAAAGAAGGGTTTTACTGACAGAAATAAATACTCTGAAAATGAAGGGGATAGATTTTTGCTTCTACGAACGAGGCTGCAGAATACAGAGGTGTCTTCACATGTTTTCACACAATGTTATTCAAACTACATTAGATAAGAGAAACATTAAGAAGTAATTATAAAGCATAGCATTTCAATTTAAAAAATACAGATAGATATTGGAACACCTATTGATTGACATCTGTATGTAATCTTACTTATTGGATTTAACTGAATCTTTCTTTGAAGTGTTGTTAGACTGGACAAAGATGCTTTCATGAAATTTCACGTTAGTTCATAATAGATTTTTTTAGCTTGGCAGCTTTTGAATAAGAAGTTTAAACCTGGATTATTTAAAATGTAAATAGAAAAGACAAAATATATACTCTTTCTTTACCAGCTTGCTTTGTGATTGAAACATTTTTGTAGCAAACGTTACAGTAAGGAAAACTATTTTAAGAATTATATTTTTATTTTAATTTATTATAGTGTATTACTTCTAAAAGGCAATACATCAGAAGGCTCTTGTGAGAAAATATTGACAAAACTAGAGTTTAATCAGTATACTGAACTAGGTTTATAGATTTTAGGTAGTTTCTCTACATCGTTTTCTACATATGTTAACATTTTTTTCCACTTTTGCTAGTGCTGGCATTGTACACTATATCTTGTTTTCCATTGATTAGTACAGGAATTGTTTTATTGACATTATCTTTTTCAACCTTTATCAAGTACACTTTTTAATAATTCATGGTTTGCTTACTTCATACATTTTGCATAAAATTTTGCTTTCACAGTATTTTACCAATTGCATATAATTGTAGAATAGATGTAAGTTAATAATCCATTTAACCACAATCATTGAGTGTGCATTATTTGTATCAGCTGCATTTTGAAATCATCCCTTTATGTAGCATAGTTGGCTTTTAGTTTTGTGTATTTATTTTGTTCATTTTTTCACATATTTGATTTGTTGTCATTTTTAGCCTGGCAGTTTTTAGTCACTTAGTTGATAATTGACTCAAATTAAGGCTACAGATACATAACAGAAAACATACCCAGGAATATATCCAAATTTCTATTTTTTCCTATTGTGAAACATTTTATTGAGCTGGCATTTCAAATTAGAGAATGTCAGCCTCTTTCTTTCTTTGGCAAATTCCTTTGATGGTATATATAGTCCTAAGTGCCAGACACATTAGCCAAATGCTTTATACGATAATAGTTTGCCAACTTTTAAGCTTTCCAGTATAGGGAAACAAAGGGTATGTAGCTGCAATTAGGAGAGGTGACTTTGTATGTGTAGGCATCCAGAAACTAGCTTTAATCAGTGTCAGGCTTCAGCATGGGCTGTATACCTACTGGGGACCTTGGCTGCTTGTACACGCCACAGGTGCTTACTTCAGTTTAATTCTCTCTAAATTGAAGCCGTGGGTTTTAAAAACTGTGCTTCAATTTAAACTGAAGTAAGCCCCTGGGGTGTGTATACCAGGGTTGGGCCTGATCCTTACCTCCTCTCCAGCAGAGGTGGGGGAGGCGAGATGCCAGTGGGCTGAGTAGTCCCTGAGCTGCAGGGGGTGGGTGGGGGCTGGTGCTTCCCTCCATGGTTGCAGCACCACCCATCAGGCAGTGCCTGGCCCGGGCAGTCCTGGGGGGCACCACAGCTGTGGAGGGAAGCACCAGACCCCTGCGCAGCACCAGGCAGGCAGGCTCCAGGGGTTGTGGGGGAAAGATCAGGCTCACCACTTTTTTTCCCCCCTGCTTCATTTCTGCCTGCCTGCACAGCCCTTGAGCTGTACGGGGCCCGGTGCTTTCCTTCACGGCTATTGAGGTTGCAAACTAAAACACCTTGTACATGTTTTATTTTGCTACATCCCAAAGTCATTTCATGTACAATAAGCTGCCAACAGTGTAAATAGCAACACCATTAAAGTGGTGCAAAAGGGGCTTTTAAGCTGCTTTAAAGGCCAATTTTGTGGCATGTGCAAAAGGCCCTCTGGGTATTTATTTCAGTTCCTAGTCTTCTCCAAAGACCATGGTGTTGTGTCCTTGCTGTAATGGTTATTTGGGATAGCTGGACCAAATTAGTTCAGATATGGCTTTTGTGTGCCATACCTTTAACTGCAGTGTGGATGTACCCAAAGACATAACTTCATCAAGACAGACCAATAGCTAGATAGAGGTTAAAGGAAGATTTGTGCATTTTTAGAAATGGGAGTCAATTTGTGTCACTGGCGGTGGTATGTGAGAAGTAAGCCTTTAGCTGAGATTTAAATATTCCTGGGGCTGTTTTGTGATTGAGCCTTATATCATGTGCATGTAGGAAAATGGCGAGGCAGTAGTACAAGAAGCTGACAGATAGGCATGGGCACGTTAGCAAAGCAGAATGTGTGTTGTAATTTGTGTTCCTCAAGGAAATGTTCATAGATCTAAGAGGGAAAAAGACAAACTAGAAATACAGAAACAAAAAGTAGATAAGGTTTTCAAGGGTAAAGGTGAGGTCAGGAAGAAAAAACAGAATGGGTTAATTCAAGTCACAGTGTTAAAGGGACATTAAAAAGACTTCTGAAAAGGTATCTAAGAAAATAATACTAGAGCAAAGTATAAGTCAGTAATAAATGATGAGAGCTCTGGTCCAAAAGGGTGGGGAGTTTGGCTAATGAAGGATATAGATATTGCTCTCCGTGCTCTGCATGCTGGAGAACGATTCCAACCTTGTGGAAAAAAAGAAGTCTCATTATTTTTGTCCCGCCCCCATTTTTTTCATTCATACAGTAAAGGGCATGATCTAACCCATAGCATTTTTTGCAAGATTAGGGCAAGTAGAAGGGGCTGACATAGCTGGGTGACACTGATGCAGTTTCTGTCCAGCCTGGGCTTTGAAAGGGGCAGAGCCAAGACGGTCCGTTCCAAGACTCTCCCTGCCCTTCACCTCAACACGGTGAATAAACTGCCACAACACTCAGAGCAGCCCTGTCTGCTGTCTAGCAATTTATACCGTGAGTGTAGCATCATAGCCAAAAGGGACTCTTATCTGCCATGTATAATATACCTCCTCACATTGCACACAGAAGAAATTCTGTTTGCCCATTTGGTTCTTAAAAAAAATCAGCCATCGTGATCAGTGACCAGGCACAGTTTTTATTCCTGTTAGTAACTGGGACTACGGTTGGAGGCTTCACAGGCAGAGGTTTCTGCCTCTGGTCCAAATGGTTGAAACTTTGTTATGTGAGGAGGGATTAACTCACTCCCTGAGGCAATGTCCATACTAAGAAGTATGTGTTTACAAGATAGGTATTGTGCAAGAGCTAATATGTCAGCGTAAGCTGCTGTGTATTGACTATCAGAGGGCCTTCATTTTGTTTTGTATTTTCTAGAGCCTAAGCAGCAACGTTTCCAGTTTCCAAAGAACATGGCAGGCAGAATAAAACATTCACAATAAAAGCAATAGAAATAGAAGAAGGGGACAGCGTTCTGGCTCCACTCCCCAAGTTGTGCACTGCCCCCCACCCCACATTGTCTCCTTTTTGTGGTTGCTGACGAGCTGCAGAATTCCCTTATCCTTGCTGCAAATTGGCCCTGAAGTGCCATGGCATCCCTGGAGCCCCGTTTACACCTCATCGGTCAAAAATAAATAGGCCTGATGTATCTAGTTATTTTGAACGGTGATGAAATATGGTAAATAAATGTCACCCTTGATGCTTGTAGAAGTAATACACAGTATTTTATATCCAGCTACTGTGTATTCTGAAATGTTACCTAAATTCAAGACAGCTGAGCATGCAATATGCCACATGGGGATTTTGATGCTAAATGAGTGAGTGAAAACAATCCAAACAAGGTTAATGGAAATCTTAGTGTGCTAATGTTGCTATTGCTTAGTAGCAACAATTCTAAACTTCTGAACATCCTCAGTACAATGACTCGTTCACCTAAGTGTGCTTTCAGTTCAAATTGAGGAATATTTTTGCTTGTTTCTTCGTTGTTATGGGTTTGCTTTTTGTTTCTTTATTAGTTTTAAACATTTCAAAACGAATAGGAAAGGGGCATCTTTGCTTTCTTATAACATGCTGTAGTATACATAGAAAACCTAGTGGCTGGCGGTAGCATCCCATTAATTTCCAGAAATGTCTGAACTATGGAAATGTCTTCACAGAATATATCATCCAAAGCAAAAGATTATTTTGTTGTCACTGAAATAATTGATGCTTATTTAAATATTTGTGTTTAGTGCTGGCTGTGGGAGTCAGGACAGACTAAAAATGATAGGGCTTGAGGATACTTATTTTAAACTACAGGCCATTAAAGAAAGATCACTCTGGTAATGCATTGTTCACACATCCTGTCATAGAGACAACCTATCTTAATGTTTTACAGTGTTATTATACATACAGAATGGGTGACCATCTTGAATGAAAATGGTTGTTCATGCTTTAATTATTGAACTAGAGGTAGTAATAGAGCAGCAGTAAGAGGGAAAATCAGGATATGGGAGATGTGCTTCAGGGAGCAAACAGAAAACAATTTTTAAAAACGGTCTTTAAAATAAGTTTGTGTATTTAACTCTCTGACAGAACAGTTTGGGATTTTTCCCAGTTTTTGAGAAGGCAGTAAGTAAAATAATGCACAGGAGACTGAGAGAGAGCTGTGTTTATGATGAGAAATACTTTCCTTTTGTAAAAAGACAGACAACCTGGATCACAGATCAAGTCTAGGCTTACCACCTGCACTTGATAGAGAGAGAGAAAATGCCAGTATTTGCTTCTAAATGTATTTTTTAAATCTTTGTTATTTTCTTTAAACTTCTTTTTGTGGCAGATATGAGAGGATATTTTTGAATAACAGAGTGAGGAAGATATTTGGTATGAGAGAAACCTATTTCTGCCATTACCAGCAAAAACAAGTGAATTCGTGAAAAAAAGGACTTGCAAGCTGCATTCTCCTTTGCCCTAGTTTATAGAGCGAGTATGTTACATTGCCCACTGTAAATTGGCAGTCAGATATCATAGTTGTGGCCTTTGAAAGTCAAATGCTTTAAATCTGAGCTCCAGCTTATGTTAGGAAAAACTTAAGCCTTTTTTTTTTCTTCCTTTTTTTCCAACTCAAACGTCAGTCATGCAGCCATTTTTTTATTACAAATTTCAGAACACATCAGAGAGGGGCTGATTTCCCTGCATGTTAAGGTAATCCTTTAAAGGTCACCGTCTAACCAATGTGAGCTTCTGAGATAAGGTACTAAGAATGGGTATTTTTTTTTATTATACGATCGGATATTTTGAGAGCTCACTTTGAAGTTTGAAGTCCTTTTCTTGCTGGTTCCCAGTTTGCCAAAGCTGACTTCTCAATGTATAATTGGTAACATGTGGACCTGTGCTAATTATAATGGCACAGGAACAAACCTTTTAGGGCTGTTTACTCTTTGCTAAACATTTGCCTGAATGAAATTTGAGAAGAACGTTAATTATTTTGATTGCAGCAAATCAGCTCTCTTTCTGGCATTTGGGCCACTGATATTTGTATTTCCTGATAGGTTAATACAGTTAGAAGATTATGTGAGGATTAACCTGCTTTGGTAGCTTGTAAAAATGTCATTCATTAGGAATGAATATAATACCAGATGCATGTTTTTGTTACATATTCATAGGAAAGTATTTGCAATGTGAATCAAATACATTTCTTATGCCAAAAGCAGAAGGTAAGCATGAGTTCTGCTTTCCTGTTAGTGCCCTTTGCAAAAATTACCATAAACACCAAATTATCTGTTAATGAATAATGTGTTATTCCTAACTAACCAATACTGAGATACAGGTATTGCCTTGTTTTGCAGTAAGTTACGGTGCGAAGCTGTACTTTGTTTTTTTACTTTGCACTATGTATTTCCTTTTGTAGCTTTATGGTTTTCAAGAGTAAATTTAGTGATAGTGAAATCTGTACTGAACCCCCACTGAGACAGATGTGTTCTGTAATCAGCAGTCTGAGCCTTCTGAATAATGTGTGTTTCCTCCCATGTTGCCTGCATGTATGCTTAATTCTTGACTTGGAACAACTGCTCCCAGAGGCAGAGAGCAAATTTGAGTCTTGATTCAGTCCCTGGTCTCTCTACTGAGTAATAGAGCCAGTTGCAATAATTATGGTTTGGGGTGGGAGTTTTTGGTGATATGAATACTTTCGAGGGGATGTGGAGCAAGTTTCCCGAACTCATATCATATATGATACCAAAAATATCAGATGAGATGGTAATAATAGCTTTCAGTCACTGAAAACGCAGATGACATCTGAACTAGTGATCTGGTTGAAAGACTCCATATTCAATTATCAAGCTCCTGACATCCTGTCATTTCCCCCTCTCTGCAGAGCGTCCTCCTAAGTAATATATTATAAGTAAAATCTCCTTACAGGTATTTTCATCACTACTAATATGTGGTTCTGCAATAAAAGTAAAACCTCATTGAAGCTGTAAGAGTTTGAGGAAGGAAATAAAAACGTACAATTAAGGCATCCAGTAGACTTTCAGCTTTACTGCCATAAAGTCCTAGAATAAGTAAAAGGACTATTTAACATCTACTCCCTAAGTGAACATTAGTTTCAGTTTTCATTTAGTACTAATACACTGGGATTAAAGAGATTCTAGAGTTGTCTAACGAAAGACGGGATACTTACAATCCTGCTCCCTACGTGTGCCTGAAGACCTAGATCCCACACAGACAGACAGACAAGCAAGAAGGCTTTCAAACATGTCCAAGTAAAACACATGTTCACTAGCTACTCAGAAGTTGAAAGGTCTCAAGTAGCTGGTTTCAAACAGCTTTAGAAAACTCAAATGCTCAGAACACAGTTACTCAGAAAAACTTAACACTAAATCAACTACATTGTCCTTATCTGATCAAACTTAACATTGTGTCCCATTTAAATGTAAGTTGTCAGTGTTCTGTTTTCATGGCCGTTTGTGAGTTGCATACAGAAAGGTCAGTCATGTCAAGGCCACGGCCATGCTGAGTAGGAATGACATTTTCTCCAGAGCTGAAAAGAAACTGAGGTGATTACACATAAACCAGTTTAAGTGATCAGAAACTGGTTTAACTAGTAACAGAACAGATGTTCAGTGAACATTAACCGGTTTGAAAATGGCTGAGACCAGATTAAAAGAAACCTGGCTGAATGTAGTATCAGACTTAACTGATTTGGGTCAAACCAATGCATGCAATGTCTGTTCCAGACCCCTTCCTGGTTTAAGCTAACCCAGACACCCCCAGTATCCTGGGCTGGGCTGGGCTGGGCTGGGTGGGTCTCTCTGTTCCACAGCCAGGCTGGCCCCTTCCCTCTGCTCCCTGGCTGGAGCTTGGCAGAGATGGCAGTTGTCTGCCTGACTTTCCCCTGCTCTCCCTCTCACTTCTCCCACTCCCTGATAAGCAGGGATTGGCCTGTCCCCTCTGCCTTACAGACATGTCTTAGCATTAGCTAGTAGACCACATGCTGGCTACAGTCCATGCTGTGGCAGACAGGACAAAGGCAGAATAGCTGGTAGTGCCTCTTTGTTGTTTTCTTAATGGGGTGATAAACACTGAGTTATCAATTCCCTGCTGGGCTAGTTGGGGGAGGGCAACTTTCTTGTTGGGGCCTGGCCACGCCCCTATCAGGTCAGCATTGTGAAAGGGAAGGGAGGACTGTTTTGGCACCCGTGGCTTCTAGCCTGAGCCACTGCAGGCATGTGCCTGCATTTCTGGGATGTCTGTACAGTTACAAACTGATTCAGGTTAGCCAGGTTAGATTAAACTGCAAAGATTGAATCAATTCAGGCTCAGGCTTTTTGAATGTCTGTCCCTAGACATAGTGGACACTGGAACAGTCTGCCACCAAGAGAGACCATAAAGTTTTGAACTATGGAACAATTCAAGGAAGGGAATACCTGTTATGACCAGAATTGTGCTGTGAGAAATGACACATGGAACTCCTGCCTTGCCTTGTTTGGGAAACTTGATAAATGGGTAGATTGCTTAGCTATGAGTACACCTGAGAAATGTAAATATTTCCAGACAAGTCAAAGTCAGTGTGTTTTGAGGGAAAGAAGTGCTAGCCTTCCTATGGTTACTATGGCAACCAGTAGTAAAACCATGGGGGAGGAAGAGAAATATACCCAAAGGATTCTAAGCAGAGATGGGTGAGTTAGCTTTTACTGACTTATTTGATGGTCTGTTTGTTTTTCTATTATTTCCATACTATGAGCTTTAGTTAAAGTGCCCCCACTGCTATTTTGAAATACAGGATGCTGAAGACACAAGACATAGCAGGCATTTTAATTAGAGTGGTTCCTGACAGCCCCCTACCCCAGAGCACGTGTCTGAATGCCCTAAGGTACTAAGTCTTTTGAGCTACAGGACATCATGCCTCATGAGTCTTGGTGACATACTCTAGATATCCTGGATGTGGTCCCTGAATGCTCATTTGCTGTTGTTTTGCTGATCTTACTGGTGGGAGAGAGAGAGAATCTTTCCTTGTAGAAATGACTTTGATACCAGCTTTCTGGTCAATAGCTGGACTGGATCAGAAGTAGTTCAGTACAGAGCAACAAAATGATTAGGGGCCTGAGAAGAAAAAATTACAATGAGAGGCTGAAAGAATTAGAATTATTTAGAAGAGAAGACTGAGGGGGAATTTGATAAAAGTCTTCAGGTATCTGAAAGGTGATTGTAGAAAGGATGGAGATGGGGGTTTTTTTCTGTGGCTGTGGGGGATAGGACTAGAAGCAGTGGTTTCAAGCTGCAGCAGGAGAAATTTAGGTTGGCAATTAGGGGAACTTTCTGACTATGAGGGTGGTCAGACATAGGAACAAGCTACCAAGGGAGATGTAAAATCTCCATCCTTGGAAATTTCCAAGAGCAGGTTGGATAGAGACCTGGTTAGGATGGTTTAGTCAGTGACAATCCTGCCTTGACAAGGGAGTTGGACTAGATGACATTGTGAGGTCCCTTCAGTAGTCCTGAGGGCTGACATGATGATATCAAGAGGAAGTTGTCAGCCATCTTTGTGCATGTGTAAGTTGTTGCAATAAAGCCCATATGAGAGCAAGAAATCTCTCTACCTTTTCCTGAGCTATGAGATAGCACATGGTGTTAGAAATGGCTGAAACCTGCCAGCAACAGAACACAATGCCAGTTAGCAATTGGGTGGTTCCCAAATAACCGACTGACTGGACTGAGCAGCAGCTGAGTCCAGCTCAGGGCAGAGGCTTACTACCAAGACAATACAGGTAGTTAAAGTTACATCACCAAAACAATTTGATTTCCAATCCCCTGGAATGTGGCATAGATGGATCAGACATTTTAACCACTTCAAGACAGTGTCAGGTCTGAACAAGAAGTCTGATCCTTACCAAGTAAGCACCCTCATCAACTTGGTAGGAGATCATGCTGATGAAATTCTGATGTCACTGCCTCTTCCAAATGCAGAGAAAAAGTAATATCCTTATGTGGTAGAAGCACTGGGGGAGCCCATTGCCTGGGGCACCTGAGAAGTGTGGTGCAGAAGTCGCATTTATGGCAGGGAACTGAAGGTGAGCTGAAGTGCCTGGGCATGAAGCTCAGCAGGGGAAGATGCCCAGGTACAGTGTAGCTCTGGGGAGGGCTACTAGGGCAGTGCAGAGGGGTGGGGTGGAGAAGGACCTCGGGGAGTGGCAGAGGCATGTGGGCGGCACTGGGACACGTGGTGCAGCAGAAGGACATGCAGTGCAGTGGAGGAGAGCGCCAGGTAGTGTGGTGCAGTGAGGGTGCAAGAATGCAGTATGTGGTCCCTTGCTAGTGCAACCTGTGGTGCATCTGGCCCTTAGCTGCCTAGAAGTTGGACATCCCTGCTATAAGGGACTATTAATGTCTCAATACTTTTCCAAGCACATCCCAAGTACAGGAAGGTCACACTTTTATTACGTTTTGGCTACAACAGTAGTATCAGTCTCTAATTAAGAAACTGTATTTTTCTAATTATAAATCATTTTGGCAGTGCTTAATTAAAATATGCTCAGTGATGGCATCATAATCTTCTTGGAAGTCATACATTACAGGTTTCCTTCACTTTATGCAGGTTCTGTATGTGCGAATTCTCTCTTCTGCGATGACCATTTTATGGCAAAATTTTGTTATATGCAAGGTAAATTGACTCTTATGCGATCAGTGTGGTGGAAGCCCTCAGTCAGCTGCTTTGTGAGGTGCATTGTGGGAGTGACCCACACCAAAATATAGTCTCCTGTACAGATCTGTGTTCCTCGCTTGTTGTCTGTAACACATGTTTCTGTAGTTGTCATCCCTAGTATGATAGTGCCACACCCTTGTGTGTACCAAGGATGCTGCTGTTGGCCAAGACAATTTTGGTACTCACCAAAGTGGTAGAAATGAGTCTGGGGGTCAGTACATTCGAGGTCTTGGAACATATCCCTAATTGTTACATTATGAAGTGGGTTCCCTTTATGCACATTCAAATTATGTGAAGTTTTATAGGAACACATGTACAGCATAAAGCAAGGGAAATTTGTATAGCATTACAAGAAGTAGCAACTTTTTTGTAACTGGAAAAGTGAAGGCATAATATTTACAATCATGCAGCCTCCTCCCCATCCCCCAAAACCTATTTAACACTGCATGTGGCATTAACTAGAGTTGCTCATTTGGGGGGGTGAGGGGAGGAAAGAGGGGGAACAGGGACTGAGCCTTTTTTTTATTTCAACTGAGTTTCATGGCTTGGGGTCCCCATGGATGGCCATGATGACCCTAGGGCTCTGTGACCGTGCCTGCTCCACCCTGCGGGCACCTTCTAATCTTTCCTGCCATGTCTTGTTGGTTGAAATAAATTGGGAGGCTGCTCACGAGTTTGTGTGGTCATGGTCCTGCTGAACCCCACTGGATCCTGCTGATCTTGGATCCCTTGCCGGATCACGCTCAGTCAGTGCCTCTTGAGACACCCTGAGCCTTATGGGCTAGATGAATGGCTCTAAAACCACCCCTTTACCATGCCCCATGCCTTGCAGGTTGTGTTTAACCATTGTCTCTTTTGATGAGGCTGCAGTCTAGCTCAGTCTTCTGTTGTCACTGGCCCCTTGGCCTCTGCAGGTCTCTCCATCCCCTGTAGCGGCGCCCTGTGGCACTGGGGTTGCTGCAGCCTGTCCTTGTGCCCTACTGGCATTCGGCTCACTTCAGCCCTAATGAAGCCTCCTTCTCCCCAGATATTTTAATCCAGGGGACCGGGGTGAGGCTAACAACGTATGTCCCTGGAGAACTTATGCATTATCTGCAAAATCCAGTGTATAAAAACAGTGAAATTGTACATGTTCCCCTTGAAACATTTCAGGTTTTATTTGTAAAAGGCAGTTTCACATTCTTTTTAAAGGTATTATTCACAGGACACTATCTTGGATTCATAGTTGAATGTGGTAACCCATTTCTTCATCACATCTTTATTTCAGAATAGAACTAACACCCTCTTTGTCTGAAGAGTGGATAGTTATCAGCTGGCTTTGATACTTGAACCCTGATCTGTTCTTAGCTCTTCTCTTTTTAACTGTTTCCCCTGGAATTTTATATTCTTTTGCTTTGAAAATATGATTTAATATTAATGCTTTACTTATTCACATAGACTAGACCTGCAGAAGCACATGGCATTTGTCATATAAAGGTTCTGTACATTTTTTGCCTTCATTTATCTAATTTGACTTAACCATAATTATTTAATCAATACCACATCACCACAGCTGACTGAAAGGTTAACTCTTGAATAGATAGCAATAGTTAAATGGCTATAAAAGGACAAATCAGAGGATCACCTTCTCTTTTTGTCTCAGCTGATGTTTACAAGCAGTAGTTTCACAACTCTTTGAAGGGCATTCCTGCCCAGCTAATAAGATGGATTGTCTTGTTTTATAGCCAACATCAAAGGTACTAGATGAGATGCCAAAGTTTCTGATGAGAATATTTCAGTTGTGATGAAAGGCACTTTTAAAATGCTGGAATTTTTTTCCTTCCAATTTTTACTAAAGCTCAAAGCTGTCAAGCTATTTTGTTCTAAAAGTCAGTATTTATCAACTTTATCATGAAGACCAACTTCCATTCTTGCAAAAATAGAAAAAAAAGTAGAAATGCATATACATGGAAATTGTAGAAGTACCAATTTTCACCTGATCTGGCCCCAGAAAGTGGTCTACAGCCATGACAGAACTGCGTGGCTGCCCGACCACTTTAAAAGGGCGAATCCTGTGAAAATCTGAACTGTCATTGCATCAGGGTTCAGCTGAACATGCTCCAAAATGAATCGTCTTGCAACTTGTGTTTGCGGAGTGCCCAGCCTGTCACTGTTTTCAGAATGGGAGGGGAGGGGGATAGGGAGTCTGGGGGATTGTTGCAACTCACAGCGCTTCCTGCAAAGTGCTAAAAGTTGCAATGGGGAGCTGCTCTTCTGTCTGTGTTCAGAGAGAGTTAGTTAGCTGTGTTAGTCTGAGGTTAGACAGAAGGCAGGGCAAAGTGACACCATATAGATTAATTTGTGCAAAGACACATGAGCTTTCCTAACATCATAGCATCTTTTGAAGTAGGCTGTAACCTACAAAAGTGCATGCATTTCTGAATAACTTAGTCTAGAAGATAATGTTAACGATTAGAACAAGGACAGCTGCTTCACTGGAATGTTTTTAGATCTTGACAGTTACCAAATATTTCTTGACTTTTTTTTAAACAGAAGTAGAACAAAGTAGATTTGAGAGCTGAAATGTTTTAGATTTTCCTACTTTGATTTTTTTTTTCTGTTCCCCCCTCATCCCCCCCACTCTATTGTGTTTTACTTCGTTGTCTCCTGAGATCCCTTTTAATTGACATGACATCACAACTTTCCCTGTAATGTGAATAGATGTTGACATTTGAGGCTTGTGGATTTGTAAAAATATCAGATAATTACAGGGAGACAAATGCAATAGTTCTTCAACTAAACACTTACGCTATCTTATTTTGTACAAACCTGCGATTATGTGTTATAAGAAATTTACTATGCTGTACTTTCACATACTTCCATTTTCTTTTCTCTGTAGTTTTTCGGTGGAGGTTGCCAGCTCTTTCGTTTTTCTGAATATCATTATATTGCATTCTGTATATAAGATTAACTTCTGCTAGTTAGGTTTGAGAGTATTTTTTCCCTGCCCCAACAATTATCCTATTTCTAATTGTGGAAATCATCTCATTCTAGTCCATAGCCATTCTAGTCGCTTATACTCTCAGTTGGGCTTTTTTTGTCTGTGTAAAAGATACCTTGAATTGCTGCTTTTGCCATTGTGCTTTGCTTAGCCTATCATTACATGCCTTTGACATTCTGCAGGGTTATTTTCAACCTTGTTCATTAATGGCATTGATTTCATCCTTCCCTTTCAAAATAGAAGCAAATTGCACTGAGTATGCATTCTGTAATTCTAATGCTGCAGAATCCACTGCAAAGTCCATCTGTCACAGCTCTGTGCTGCAGCTTCTAAGCTTTAATTAAAGATTTCTTAGCCCTAGTTGCTCCAAAGATAACTTTCCAGACTGTGAAGAGATGAGGAACTTGTGCTGTGCTGTACATGCCTGTCTTCCTGATTCTGCAAGCAGCTTCACATGATCTTTTTTGGGATGAGCAGAGTTTTAACTGAAGGGGGGCAGCAGGGCAAAGAGAACAGGGTCATGATCTGGGGCTCAGGAGAGATAGAGAGTTACTCATTTACTTTGGGAACCTCGTCATTTAATTTGCCTATGCCTTTGATTCTCCTTCCATCCTCTGCCTGGCTTATCTGTTGCAAGCTCCTTGGGATAAGACTTTTCTTATTATATTTGAATAGCATACATTTCTTTCTATTCAACAAGTAATAAAAAATAACTATTGATATCTATATCACAAACTGTTTTTGGATGCAGGGGTAGGTTGCAGAAGACTGCAGTGGGAAAGCTAGTTGCTGTTAAGGATCCCCTTTTCCTAAACTGACAGTGGAGAGGGAGAGAGAAGATCCATCTCCACCCAAAACCATTCAACATCTGGTTCTCTAAGGTCCCTCTTATACCTTTCTGGTGACAAAAGCCCACCCATACCTTTTCCAGTTGCCAGAACCCTCAGCTTCACATCAGACAACTTCTAAAATGTATTTATAGATTTTTCGGTTTTCATAATCTGTGACCTTTTGAGAATTTGAGGTAGCATGACATTAAAGCAGCTACAAACTGAAGTGAAAAACACAAAGGATCCAAACTGCATGATCCTTTTCATATTTAATTTAATAAAACTCTCCTTTTTTAAAGGACCACTAATCTGCCACATTTCCAGTGTCACAGAAACCAATGGCCTTGTAAACCAGGCTTTGGTTTTCCAGGTATTTGTGTTTACTTAACCTTCAGAAGAATTGTTGGTTAAAAGAATCTGAAGTCTTTTTGTCTTCTTTTTTCTCTTTTATACACTGGGACCATAATTCAATGGCTTATTAACTGCTGCTGGCAAGTAGGGACAGAGTTTAGTACCAGTAGGAAGAAAAATCATCCAGTGAATAGTGCTGGGTGGTTTTCACCTTAAAACCAGTCATGTTGATCTGTAAAACTTCACCCTTCTCTTTGTCAGGTGCTGCTTCACAACTTTCCATGCATCTGTGCTAGGCATTACGTCAAAATACAGGACAGACGAGCATGGGCACCTGGTGCCTCCCAAGTCTTGGGGGGGGCACCAGATCGCCGATGCGGGGGGGAGGAATCCCCCAGCAGCCGATCACTGACTGGGTGGGGGTGTCCCCCAGCACCTGATTGCCGAGTCAGCGGCAAAACCAGAAGTGCACTTCTGGCAGCACTTCCAGTTTCGCGGCTGGAGCTTCCAGGGGGTGCACAGCAGATCTCGGGGGGTGCAACGCATCTGCGTGCACCCCCTTCATGTCACCAATGCAGACAAGTCTAACGAGGAAGAGAGAAAGAAAGACAAAATAGTTGGCAGCAGTAATTAGAGCCGACCTAAGGAAGAGAATCACAAGTATTTGGGATGTAATCTTAAAGTTAGGCACAAAGTGCAAACCTTGGGATCCGTGGCTTGACTGTTTAAACATAACTTACCTTCTTACTGCTGAACATAAGTGCATGCACAAGATGATGTGTTTTAATTAAATCATTTCTTTTACAATGAAATGAGTAGCTATACAATGAAGCATATTTTTTTCACCCACATAAACAAATGTAGATTTGTTGACCGTATTGCAGATTTGAGAAGTCTGTGGTTGAGAACAAACACAATACATCTGTGTTCATCTCTCCATTAAAGTATAGGCCCTGAAGCACTTCATATAGAATCATAGAACAATAAGGCTGGAAGGGACCTGAGGCAGTCATCTAGTCCAACTCCCTCTCGGAGGCAGGATCATCCCTATTCATTTTGATTTGTAGAGCAGCTCTGAATTTTAGCATGTTAGAGAGAGGTCTGTGTGAAAGGGCTATATGGAACTCATAATCCTGCCACTCCCCCTGTCTGATCTGTTTAATGTGTCATGATTGGAGCTGTCACATATATATAAAATAACAGTGTATTACACACATTTTTTAAATCTATTGATTTGATTCTATATTTTGAGCTTCAAATTCATTTACCTTTCTGGGACATCAGCTTGCCAGTTTCTCTGATTTATATTTTAAAACGTTGCCTTCAAGATTTTATGAAAAACAGGAACTGTTATTAAAGCATAGAATTTCTACATTTGAATATAAATTCAGTCTTCTCAGTTCTGCTGGTGGCAAGGGGAAGCAGAGCAATAAATATATAGGTGACTAAAAAGATTTACTCCAATGATCAAAGAAAAGCAAACTATGTTGAGGGGAGAAAGAGAGAACAGACCAAGTGCACATACCTGTTGTGGTGGCAGAAGGGAGAAGTGTTATGATTTAAAATCAAGTCCTACTGTTAGTGATGCATACCATACCATTTAAAAAGAGGTAAACTATATACATACATGCATAGTTGCACCCATAGTCACACAATATATGGATTCTATCCATATTTTCTTTTTGTATATCTGCACAGTATGAACACTGGTTTCTGTTGTGTATACAGGTTTCCCTCGCCTTATGCTGTTCCTGGAAAAGTGGCACATAACTCGAATTTGCATAAAGGGGACCCACTTTACAATAAAAGAAATAAGGATATGTTCTAAGACCTCAACTGTACTGACCCCCAGACTCATTTCTACCACTTTGACAAGACAGTTTTGGTTCTTGCCAACAGCAGACAGTACACGCAAGCACAGGGCACTGTCAGAATGGAGATGGCAACTACAGAAACATGTGTCGCAGACAACGAGTGAGGAGCACAGATCCACACAGGGGACTATATTTTGGTGCTCATCACTCCCACAATGCACCGCACAAAGCAGCTGACTGCAGGCTTTCACTACACCGATCGCATACAAGTGAATTTACCCTGCATATAATGGATTTTTGGTATAAAAAGGGTCATCACATAAGACAGAATTTGCACATACAGAACCTGCATAAAGTGAGGGAAACCTGTACGGTGAAGTTAGTGAACTTTGGGCCTGAACACACAATGCATCTGTATGAGTGTAACCCTCATGAGTGTTATCAATTCACCAATGTAAATTATACCCAAGGTCACAAGCACACAGTATGACTCTGTCACAACTGTATCCTTAAGGTGGCCATTACTGTGCTTCACCTCCAGGTGATAGGGAAGTATGTAATAGCTTATGCCATGAGCAGACAACTCATGACAACTGAGAGAAGCTGCGGACATACAACATAGGCACATCTTTGATTATTTCCAAGGTAATCTGATAGGCAGGGCCAGATCTGGCCTTTGGAGCTATATGGATAACTGGAATGACCTCATGTACCAGCCCTGGCCCCAGTCCTGCACACGTCATGAGTCTCACAGGCTAGATCCCATGCCATGCATTCAGCAGGCAGCACAGCAGTCAGTTCAGTGTGCTGCATGCAGCCCATGCCCTGGATCTTCTGTGTTATATGTGTCACTGGGTCCAGCTCTGGAAGCCACCTACACTGCAAGCCTGAGGGTCAGTGTGTGCTGCAGCCAGGGCTGGCACAGGATGCATTTCCCATTTGGGTGCCCCACTGGCTCCATAATCAGCTTGCAGGGCTGATCCATGGGACACTGGATGGAGTACACACCTCATGCTAGCCCCATACCACATGCAGTGTGTGCAGCCAGTCCAGCCCCATATGCCATGGGCAGCACATAACACATGGGGTGGATCTAGCATGGCACAAGGGTCTGGGTTGCAAGCTGCATGTGATGCCTTGGGCATAACACTTATGTTGTCTTCAGTGCCAGGTCTAGTCTATGGATCCTGTGCCAGCTCCGGAGCTGGTATGTTGTGTGCAGCACATGGGTGGGACCCAGTGCCACAGCTACTCAACAGAGTGTCAGTTCTGGTCTAGCCTGAAGACTGGCTCAGCAACAGTCATCTGGCCCTCAGGTCAGCTGAGTTTGATATCTCTGCTGTACAGAACTGGAAGTAGTTACCCTTGTCGAGAGACATTCATCACGTGTCCACTCTTGTCTTACACCTGCATCAGAAACCCACAATATTTGGAGGTGTTTGTGGAATGTTGTGCATTTTTAAATTTTGTTTTACTGATGTCATAGTGTTCAGCTGCATTTAGCTGCTGAGTGCTTCTTATGTTTGTATGAATTGTGGTATTTGATATGAATGTATTTTTACGTTTAATGTTTTGGCCAGGATTGGTTAATAGGGCAATGATTAACTTACTGGTCCTTGCCTAGTCACACTTGAGAGCAGCAATTACTAAGAATTAGTATCTGACATGGATATGTTTAATGGCCAGTCATATAGGCCTCTGTGGATATAGTCCAAGGCATATGAGCTGGGCTCTTCCAGACAATGATTAATTTACATTTTAAAAGAAGAGGCCTGTAGCAAGAATGACAACTAGAAACAAACAGCCTGTTCAAAGAAGGGTATTTTTCATAGTCGGGGGAGAATAAGTGAGAGACTGCATGTTTGGGATATTGAATTAGTAGTCTTTGGGTGTACCTACACATGCTATTAAAGCAAGAAAATAAACTCCAGTGCAGTTTGCACCACAGCTGCTCCTGGGCACAGGATCTACACATGCACCTGAGACCTCAGCACTTTGAGCTAGGGTTTGAGCAGGCTGGCAGGAGGCCCAGAGAGTCAGCCCCAGGTTCTGGGTGCAGGCGGGTGGTGGTAGAGGTGATGGCTGGGGCACAAGAATACGGAAGTGCAGGGCTAGGTGTCAGGCAGTCCCTGCGCTTTAGCACCTTTGTACCCCAGCTAACCCCATCACTGTCTACACATGCTTTTCAGGGATTGTAATTACTCTGCCAGTGTCCACCAGTGCTATCCTACAGCAGAGTTAATTAATTTACTAATACTGGTGCACATATAGACTATGAGGCTTTATTACAGAGCTAATAAATCAACTCCACAGTAAAGCTTATGTGTAGATGCACCCTTTATGTCTGAAAGGCTGTAAAGATTCTTCTGCTCATAATTGGATCAAAAAAGCCTCCCTGTCTGGTAAATGGTTACACACCTGGGGCAGGTAGTTCCAGGTATATACTTCCTGAGAATTGTGTAGAAGTATGTAATTAGCTAGGAAAGGGCAACTATTAAGTGCTGCCATGAAAACAAATATCTGTCTATGGTTTTGTTGGCAAAATGTGTCTTAGTTGCCTGCTGGGAGAATAATTTGGCTTGGAGAGAAGTGCAAACTGCATTTTAGAGCTTAGGGCTAAGATGCAAGGATGAGGTAACATTTCTTTTCATTTGTTTATTCTTATATCTCTACCTGTATCTCAGCATAGTTTTAGTGATTTCTTATGAATGTTCTTGTTTTTATAATAAACCTTCTTCTTACTCTTTATAACTTGTTTGTTGTTAGTGTTAGGTGTGAAATAAGCATAGTTGGAGGGAGAAAAAATCATTTGTGGGGGCTGAGTGTGTGTGCACTTGCATGAGCATGCCCCCCCCCAGCAGGTAAGACGGAGGCCCCAGCAGTGAGGGAGAGAGTGGGGCAGGGGCAGAGGCTGCAGTGAATGGGGCCCTGGCCAGGCTGCGTAGTGGGACAATCAGAGCCTGGGCAAGTTATCCAGAGGTGCAGTTGGCTCCTGCTGCTGTGCACTCCCGAGCGGAGGCTTGGGGGGCACACGCCCTCTGATCTGTGTGTGGGGCAGAGGCAGCTGCTGCTGTGTGCTGGGCTTTGCTGACTGCTGCAGCTGCAGCTGCCTCTGAGCTGCATGGTTTCATAGATTTCATAGACAGTTGAGCTGGAAGGGACCCTGGAGGATCATCAACCCCCACCCCCCCCCCCCAGGGTCAGGAAGTCAGCAGGGATCATAGGATCCCAGCAAGATAAGCATCCAAATGTGTTTTGAAGGCGTTCAAAGTGGGTGCCGCAGGTGGCAGTGTGTTCCAAACCTTGGGGGCTTGGACAGTGAAGAAGTTCTTTCTTATGTCCAGTCTGTACCGCTCACAGTGGAGTTTGTGACCATTCGATCTTGTTATCCGTTGGGGGCTCTGGTGAACAGTCGTTCCCCCAGATCCTGATAAGCACCCCTGATAAGCTTATAGGTGGCCACCAGATCACCACTGAGCCTACGCTTTTCCAGGCTGAATAGCCTCATTGCTCTCAGCCTGTCATCATAAGGTCTGTTTTCCTGACCTCTGATCATGCATGTGGCTATTCTCTGCACCCTCTCAAGCTTCTCCACATCCTTTTTGAATTGCGGAGCTCAAAACTGGATGCAGTATGCCAGCTGTGGCCTCACCAAGACCAAGTACAACAGGAGAATGACGTCCTGGGATCTGCTTGAGAAGCATCTTTGGATGCAAGCCAGCATTTTGCTCGCTTTACTAGCCACAACATCACATTGAAGGCTCATGTTCATCTTGTGGTCAACCATGACCCCCAAGTCCCTTTCATCTGTAGTGCTAACCAGCATAGCACTAGTGAGCCTATAAGCATGGTGCAGGTTTTTCCTCCCAAGGTGGAGAACCTTGCATTTTTTGGTGCTGAACACCATCAGGTTCTCATCTGCCCATTTCATGAGTCTGTCCAGATCCATCTGGATCACCCTCCTGTCCTCAGGTGTGAATGCTTTACCCCAGAGTTTGGTGTCATTGGTGAACTTGGCCAGCCTGCTTCTGACACCAGTGTCCACATCACTGATGAAGATGTTAAACAGTATAGGCCCTAGGACAGAGGCTTGTGGGACCCCACTGGTCACAGTGCACCAAGACGATTGGCTCCCATCAACTGTTGACATCTGGGTCCTACCACAGAGCCAGTTCCCCAGCCAGCAGATTGTGGTGATGTCAAGGCTGCAGTTAGCCAGTTTAACCAAGAGGTTATCATGGGATACCAGATTGAAGGCTTTTTTGAAGTCGAGGTATATGACGTCGATCTCTTCCCCTTTGTCCAGGTGATAAGTCACCTGGTCATAAAAGGAAATTAGATTGGTCAAGCGAGACCAACCCACCACAAACCCATTATGGGGTTTGCTTGCTTTACTAGCCACCAAGACTTTCGCCTGGATAGAGGTCAGGCTGATGGGTCTGTAGTTTGCCAGATCTACTTTCCTCCCTTTCTTGAAGATAGGTATGACATTGGCCCTTTTCCAGTCATCAGGGACTTCACCAGAGTGTCAAGAACTTTCAAAGATCCATGCCAGGGGCTGAGCTATGATGCTCGCCAGCTCCCTGAGTAACCTTGGGTGTAACCCATCAGGGCCGGCTGACTTGAAGGTATCCAGCCTGTCGAGGTGTTCCTTCACGAGGTTAGCTTCAATGGAGGGCAAGGAATCTCCCTTGCCCGGGCCTCCCTGACCCATAGTGGGCAGGGCTGTCCCATGGGGCTGATGGAAAACTAATGCAAAGTACCCATTTAACACGTTTGCTTTTTCCTGGGCATCAGTTATCAGATGCCCCATCTGGTTCAGGGGTGGAGAGGGGTGCACACGCAGCCAGGATCGCTTGTCCAGGGGCATGGGAGGGCTCCCACCATGATGCCATGTGTATTGTGCTGCTGGGCAGGCAGGGGGCATGACACAGTCCGGTGGTAGCAGGTGCTTGGGCATCATGGTGCTCCCAGGGCAGCTGCAGCAAGGAGCAAAGCCCAGCGTGCAACTGCAGCCGCACGTACCCCATACACAGATTGGTGGCGCATGTGGCCGCCGCCCGGCCTTTGCCAGGATGTACACAGTGGTGGGAGCCCCCCCATGCCCCTGGACAAGCCTCCCAGGCTCTGATTCTCCCACCACCAGGGCCCCATTCACCCTAGTCCCTGCCCCTGCCTGTGTCCTACTCCCTCCTCACCATGGGGGCCTCGATCTACGTCCTCCCCAGCCCTTTCCCCTTCACAGATTGGGCATCATGCTGCTAGATTGATACTTGCCTGCCATGCTGGGCAGTGATCCACATGCTAGGCTGCAATCCTAGCTTTGTGCGCACCCCTCTCCACCCCTCTCCCTGCTGCAGCTCCCTGGAGCCTACAACCAGGCTGACTTGTGGCTCTACCCACTGCCCCACATTTGGGGGAGCTGAGCCCCATTAGCCCCAGCTTTCTGTCACCTATGGTTATCAGTCAGGCTTGTTCTTAGATCTGTAATGTCTGAGCATGTGATTAGACAAGGGTGTAATTCATGTAGCTGGCAAAATGTCCCTTGCCAAGGGCTAACCATACTTGGATGAGGTAGGTAAAAGTACCTTGGACCAAGAACTTGGCCTCTTGGTGCATCTTAGTCCATTCTCAGTGGTCAGGCAGCAGACAGAAGGGGGTTTGGGTCTGAAGGCACTCATATAGGTGTAAGAAGACTTTGGAAGTACGTTTCAAAGGCACATCTGACTGAATCTGTCACTGTGATAAAGGCTGATTAATAACTATTAATTAATAACACATAAGACTAATGTGTTAACGTGTGTGTAGGTCCTAAATTGACATAATTGATATAATCCATTCAAACAGAGCATTCTCACAATGAGATCTTAGCAACATCAACAATAATATCCAAAATTATAGAATTCCTGTAAATATAATGTAAAAAAAATTCCTGTAAATAAAATGAAATTTCCCTAGTATTGTGTATGGATGTAATTCTAGCCATAAAGCCAAAAGGAATTTCACATTTACATATTAGAGCAGCAGTCCCTGTCACCCCAATAAAATTTCTGGAGAATTTAAGATTTTATTTAACCTTGGAAGGCTGCTGGCCCCTGATAAGGTTGTAGACAGCCACAAGATCCCCCCTCAGTCTCCTCTTGCGGAGACTGAAGAGATTCAGGTCCCTCAGCTCTCCCCTTGTACTCAGCCTTGGTGAGGCCGCAGCTGGAGTACTGTGTTCAGTTTTGGGCTCCACAATTCAAAAAGGATGTGGAGAAGCTTGAGAGAGTCCAGAGAAGAGCCATGCGCATGATCAGAGGTCAGGAAAACAG
>NW_017728943.1:110221669-110238838 GCF_001723895.1 Crocodylus porosus
TCCTGCCCTTTGGGCAGGGGGCTGGACTTGATGATCTCCTGAGGTCCCTTCCAGCCCTGATGTCTATGAAATCTATGAAACTACAGTATATTTTGCTCCTTTTTCCAAAATAAAGAGATACTGAAAGAATGAAAGAATGGCTCTGAGATGCTGTTTTCCCCCCCACTTATTTCAGTCAGCATATATACACACACAGACATGCACACACACACATATGTCATTATATAGTGCCATGAAGCAACCCACAAGGTAACTCAAAATGAGCTAATTTGTTATCTTCATTAGTGACCTGGAAGAGGGTGTGGTGAGCACCTTGTTCAAGTTTGCTGGTGACACCAAGCTGTGGGGTAAAGTGAATACACCGGCAGGCAGGGATCGCATCTAGGCAGATCTGGATAGGTTAGAGAAGTGGGCGGATCTGAACAGGATGCAGTTCAACAAGAACAAGTGCAGGGAGCATTATGGTTATAGGTTAGGAGCTGACCCTCTTGGCAGCACAGAGGCTGAGAGAGATCTTAGAATTATGATTGACTTGAGGATGAATATGAGTCGCCAATGCGATGAAGCAATAGGCTGGGCCAACTTCACCCTGTCATGCATCAACAGGGGCATCACTAACAGGTCCAGAGTGGTCTTGCTCCCCCTCTATGCGGCGCTGGTCAGTCCACAGCTGGAATAGTGTGTCCAGTTCTGGGTGGTGCATTTCAAGAGGGATGTGGGGAACCTGGAGAGGGTCCACTCATATGGTTGGGGGCCTCTGTGGCCAGCCCTATGAGAAGGGGCTGAGGGACCTGAATCTTTTCAGTGTCTGCAAGAGGAGACTGAGGGGGGATCTTGTGGCTGCCTACAACCTTATCAGGGGCCAGCAGCAGGGACTCAGGGGAAAGTCTGTTCAGCAGGGCCGCCCTTGGAGTCACTAGGAACAATGGCCACAAGCTGAGGGAGGATAGGTTTAGGTTAGATATTAGGAAGAACTACTTCACTGTAAGGGTGGCCAGAGCCTGGAATAGGCTTCCCAGAGAGGTGGTGCAGAGATTTCCTTCCCTGGAAATCTTCAAGAGGAGACTGGATAGGCACCTGGCTGGGGTCCTATGACCCCTCCCACCCCCAGTGCTCATTTCTGCCCATGGCAGGGGGTCAGACTAGATGATCTGTGTAGGTCCCTTCCCACTCATTGAGTCTATGATTCTAGTTTGGGTACCAGAAGAAGTATAGAAGTATAGATACATTAGTCCTGCTCTCCTGCTTCCGATACCTGACCTGGCTCTGAAGGAAGTAGCTTCAGTGTCTCTGTATTGCACTGTGTTATATTATGTAGACATGCCCAATTTATAGCCCTTGGCAGCTCCCCCTACCCTTGCACAGAACAGGAGAGGCCCATGTGAAGGGCAGGAGCAGGGACAGAAGCAGCAGGGCTTGACCTCTCCTGGCACACTTTGAAATGCTTCTGTGTATGTGGTTTTCCTCTCTCCCCATCCACAGCTTTCCAAACAAATTCTCTCCACCTTTCTCAGATTCTTGTTGTGTGAAGAAAAACATATCATGTTGAGTGTTTGATTACACTCTGAATTGAGGTGCTAAATGACTCCTTAAATAAGTATTGTATTTCATGGTGTCAATGCAGTGTATAAGTCAACCCCAAATTTTTTATCAAAAAAATTAGGTTTTTCATATATCCGGTGTATAAGTTGATTTTCACTTTGATAATCGCCAAAGTGAAAAAAGGATGGGGCCCTTACATGCTGGTGGTTTCCAGGAAAGTTGGATTGGGCCCCTGGGAGCTCAGGCAACACCCAGCCCCCACCCCACCAGCCGGGCCCGGCGGGGTACCACCACCACCATTGAGGGAAGGACTGAACCTCCTTGCAGTTTAGGGGCTGCTCAACCCACCAGCAGCTCACCCCCCACCCCTGGCCAAAAGCAGGATTGGGCCCCTTGTTTCTTCAACAGGTTCCTGTGGCTGGCAGGACACTTGGCACCCCTCGGAAAGTGGCCGCCTCACCCCATGGTCAGCATAAGGTACCAGGCAGATTCAAGGGGGATAGGCTGGCCCTGACCAACACCCGGCCCTTCTCAACACCCTTAGCTTCCCCTCTACCCATACTGTCCATGGGGTGAGGCAGATGCTTCCTGGGTGGCCCCAGTCATCCTGCTGGCTGCAGGAACCTGCTGAAGGCAGAAGCAGTGAGGAACCAGATCCTGCTTTCAGCAGAACCCATCTGCCCCACCCTGGGTCAGGGGGGTGAGCTGCTGGAAGGCTGCACAGCCCCTGAGCTATGCAGGGGGGACAGTACTTTCCTCTGAGGTGGCAGCACCCCCCAAGTGGGCTTCTAGCTGAGTGGGTGCTGCCCAAGCTCCAAGGAGCCCGGTCCAACTTTCCTGGAGCCCACATATGGTGTATCAGTTGAGGCGGAAGTTTAGGGTAATATGGGGGAGTTCAAACCTTGACTTGTATATCATGAAATATAGTAGACTTGAAGGGTGGTTGGGGAAAGAGAGAAGGAGCAGTGAATCATGAGTCTCTCGTTGAGATACCTGGGGCAGCAGAATTCAGTACAAAACACAGAACGGACAGGAAGGAGGGAGCAGGGGAGAGAGCAGTCCAACTTGGGATGGTAGAGGAAATGGCTAGATACTATGGGCATTTTTACATGTGTTGGGACATGGTGCCTGGGTGCTTTTAATTAGCAAGCCTCACTAATTAAAATTGCCTGCATGTTACATGTATCAGTGTCACTGCGCATCCCTGTGCTGAGAAAATGGCAGCAGGACACTATGAGCTAATGCTTATCAGACATGTTTTATTTCAAAGTGCACCACCAGCATTTTGTCAGCGTAGAGAAGCTGACACATGTGACACATGAGGCTGCTGGAGTGCATCAGTTTCTGTGCTCCAGCAGACTCAATTAATGTGTCTGCTGTGATGTGCTGGATTTCCAGCACATTGGAGCAGACTCTGTGCACGTGTATAGGAGCCCTATCACTCTGTGTGTAACATGCTACAAGTTCAAAATAAGCATGATATAAACAAAGATATTCAAAGATATAACAAATACCATCTTTGAGGCTGGATAACCACTGTTATCACTTGTTATCAGGTGATAAATTGCTTGAACATGTGGCATATTGCAACTGATTGCTCCGTTAATACATGAACTACACTTAAAATGTAATGTCTGCCAGGGGCCTATGAAGTTGTATGATGATGCATGTTAAATGATGGCACTAAATACTTCTTGGCTTAGCTTCTCCTCTGAGTTGTCTAGATAACTGTAGCAAGAGTCAGATGATAAGATTATCATGAGTTCTACTGTATGATTCTACTGCTGATTTCTAATGACTTATGTTGTGGTCCTGGGCAAGTCTTTGAACCTGTGCGCACATCAGATTTTAGTTCCAAAATCAGAAAATGCTATAGAGGTAAAACTTCATATTAGCTCTATTATCATTTTTTTAAACTTAAGAACAGGTTTTGAAAATAATTTTAGAGTAAAATTTAAAAAAAACTATAAAGATTTCAACATTTTGAAGTTGACAGAAAATCTTCCTGACTTTTCAAAACATGAAACTCATGGAATATAAACAAAAATCATTTGTTTTGCAAAATACCATTAAAAAGTAAATATAAGTAATTCTAGAGAAACACTTTCATATTGTCTTTCAGATCTTCAAACCCATGTCCTGAATAAAAGCCAGGTATTAATTTTGTGGATAAGGGGAGGATATAAATTAATATGATATATATTTTGGTTAATGTAATTTTTACCAAATTTTTTAAACCTCACATAACAAATGGCTTTGATAAATATTACGGTGACCATGCAAGGGCTCCATAATTAAGACTGAGTGTGTCTACACAAGACATTTACTGTTCAGTAGACCAGTTAGCTGTGCAGTAAACATTGGTAGTATACACATGTACCTCTATTAGACTGGAGTAAATAATTTACTCTGCAGCAGGATAGTACTTGTAAATACATTTAAATATTTGTAAATAAAAGTACTATCCTTCTGTGAAGTAAAAACCTCTGCAGCAGCACATGTGCACATGCTGCCCCAGCTGTCTGAGGCACAAGGGTGCTTTAGTATGGGGGCTGCCTACAGGCTAGCCCCACACTGAAGCACCCTTGTGTCCTAGCCAGCCCTTCTGCAGCCCATTAAGCCACGATTTACAGATTAGAGCAGCAATCCCTGTCACCCCAATCACATTTTTGGAGAATGTAAGGTTTTATTTAAGCTTCCAAGTATGAACTACAGTAATTTTTGTCCCTTTTTTCAAAATAAAGAGATACTGGAAGAATGAAAGAATGACTCTGAGATACCATTTCCCCCCCCATTTATTTCACTCAGCATATATAGTGCCATGCAGCGACACACAAGGTAAGTTAAAAGGAGCTAGTTTGGGTACTTGATCTTTATGGGGCACTGCTGTGCCAACTGCCCACACTCCTGCGTCCTGTCTGACAGCTCCTTGTAGACATAGGTGTTGGACTGCCTACCCTGTGTGAAATGGTGCTGTACCTCCATCTCAACCGCACAGTGCCACGGGGTCACCAGTTTTCTCCTACAACCAGTTGTGACCCTGAGAGGCAGGGTGTGATATTGGTGACAGGCTATTGGGGCCCCCCATGCCGGCTCTCCAGGCCTCTGTGCAGCTGCCCTTGTGCTGCCAACCCAGTGTGGGGGCATGGCTTGGGACTGGCAGCTGTGCAGTGAGGCAATGCCCTCAGGACCTGCAGGGTCTGGGCAGGCTGCTGGGGGTTGGCTGTGGGGAGCTGGAGCTGGCCCCAGTGGCCAGGACATGCCTGAAGCTAGGCCTGGATGCTGGTAGACCTGGAAGGAGACTGCAGCACCCTACAAGCTTGTCCAGCACGGGCCTGGCAGCCAGCTGGCACTGCAGTGCTAGACAATGATGCCGGGTGCAGGCAGGCTGGCCTGTGGCCTGCTCAGGGAGACACAGTGGCCTTGTGTGGCCTCAGGCTCCCTGCATGTGCTCCAGGGCTCTGAGTACCTGAGAAAATTTCTCTGGAGTAAACCCACTCTGGGGCATTTGCACGTGTAGCTGTGCCCACTATGCAGTAAAAAATGATCAAACCAGTGCTACCATACAACTGAAATGTGTTAATCCAAATTTTAAGTATCAGCTCACAGATCTAGCTATCAAATTCTGGTCTGGTTTTGTTTGGTTCCTCCCCTCCCTCCTCCTCTGCTCTTCCCTCTCCTCCTCTCGAGGGTGCTCTTTTTACTAGTTAGCTATTTACTAGCTAGCTTTTTACTATTAATTTGGCAAAGGTTGTGTGCTTATTTGCATTGATGGTAAGTTTGAGAACTTGAAGTAAAGGTGGGCAGGGTGCTTTAAGATCAAGATTTTGTCCCAGTAGCTGTGTAGAAGAAAGTGTCTAACTTTTTATAACTGATCATGAAGCCATAGGTGGAATTATAACTTCCAATGAATAACCTCTGATGTTTTTCCCTTTTAAAGAGGAAATTATGTTCTGAGTAGGATTAAGAACTACTTTAAGATGCTATTTGTTTTATCTGGATATATCCATACTACTGGTAATTCTTATTGTTGTCTTCTTTCTATAGTAAGCAGTTTCTAATCAGAGCCCTTGGATGTCAGCTCAGTATCTTCTAAATTAGATTTAGTGGCATTTTGTGAAATGTGATAGCTTACTTTTACTAATCAGAAAATAATAAATGTGCACAATGCATTTTGCTTTGGGCAGTGAGGGCAAAAGAAACAATTGACATAGTAAATTGCAAAGTAAAGTAAAATTGCACAATCTTTTAATAACATATCAAAAAGGCAAGTCCTAAAAACCAACCAACTAACCAACCAACCAGCCAACCAAACCCAAAACAAAATAAAAAACAAACAAAAAACCCTCTCAAAAACCCTACTTCATGCAACTAAAATGACAATGCATAAATTCTAAATTAGAGGGAAAGGCATGTCATCCAGAATGCATGTTTTTGGTTTATCTGACTATAATAATTTCTAGCATCTCAGATACCCAAGATAAACAGTAAGCTTTATATCAGTTATAGCGCTTTATTTCCAAACGAGTTTCTAAATTATTGTTAAAAGGGAGGGAAAAACCCTATAGAGCAGTATCAGTATAAGATGCACAAAAATACCTTGTGTTCCCTGTTGTTTTCATGGTATAATTTAATTCTTGTTGATTTGACTGCTTGCTTCATGAGTTATTGAAAAACAGTATGTGGATTTCATTGGTGCTACACATCTTCAGTTCTGGTTATCTGGTTCAATTTTGTTGAAAACTTTGGCTGCATCCCCGCGCCAAGTACAGTGCATGGCCAGAAGAGGAATTGTGTTAGTTTGGCCCAGCTTACCCAGCATCTGTATAGCTCATGTGTTCCAGTGGGGCTTTTTGGTGTTTTTATCTAGTAGCTGAAGCGCCCTTATAAAAGCACCAAAAGCCCTGCTAAAGCGTGTAAACTAGGCGGATGATGTGGAGCCAGGTCAAACTAATGTGATTTCTCTTCCGGTAAAGTGCTGTTTCTGGGGCGGGGGGGAGTGTTCCAATGTTTGTCAGAGCCCTATGTTTTTTGCACTGTTTAGCCAACTAAAAGTTTAGTTTAAAATACAGGTCTGGAGTCAGTACTTCAGTTATCATACAGTTGAAAAGCAACTGGTTTGCACACAGATTATGAAGTTTCCATGCAATTTAGAAATTACCTGCTGGCAGGAGTTGGGCTCATGTGTTGTTCCCTAATGTTTATTCTATTACTTAAAATAACCAGCATAGCAAAGTCAGGCTTCTTACACATCAAATGAGCTTTCTCTTACCCTCACTGTCACAGGCAACAATATAGAAAATCATTGTGTTATGTATCAATTAAGGTTGCTGTGTACATAACATACTTACCATAATTAGACCAGATTAGTCCTATATCCATCACTGACACTAAGCTTTCACATATCTGTGGGATGATTGATCCAGTATCCACTGATGTCCAAAGAAGTTTTTCCCTGGTTTAGAGGGTTTTGATTTAAGCCTTTTTACCACATCAAGCAATCATATGATCCATGTATGTGCATACATATGTTTGTAAGAGAATTTTTGATAGCATACAACAATTTGCCTCCATTGAAATCAATGCTCAAATTTAGAATAACTTGAGTGAAAGCAGAGGTAGAGCCAAGGTTAATTTTTCTGAAAATACTGAACACCAGTTAGTACTGGTAACATTTTGTAAGGAAGGGACATGCCGTTGCTATTTATAAAAGGCAATTTGAATTTGAATCTGCTGCTCTTTCGTCTCCACAGCAATTACTCTGTCCAAACTGATACAAATACAAGGAATTTGGAACTAAGGTCACAGGTCAACAGGTCTAGTATCCTGCTGTTGCAGTAAACCAGCTCACATGAACTGTTACATAAAGCCCGTGTCCATAGATGCACTTCACCACAGAGTAGATTAAGTAGCTGCCGAGTGAAGCATCACTGTCTACATGTGCAATGGTATTAGGCTACTGTAAACTAATTCACACCACTGTAATATAGTACTCTTGGGGGCAGTGCTATATTAGACCAGGGGAATTTACTGCAACTAAATGCATGAGTAGATGCTGATCGCTGGCATAAATTGCACCCAGCCAGCCCATTCAGCAAGGAGCCTGTCACCTAGCTACATGGCTCCATAGTTTCAGCACCCTTGTGCCCCAGACAGCCCCAGTGCTACCACCTGGAGCCCAGGACAGAGCAGAGCAGGAGCCACGTTGCCATAAACTGCTCTGCCCCAGTTCAAATTGCTGCTGTCCCAGGTGCATGTTTAGATGTTGTGTCTGGGAGAAGTTTACTGCAGCTCAAACTGCTCTGGAGTTTGTTACTTCAAATTAATTGCTTGTGTAGATGCACCCAGGCTGATTATGCACCATCTTAAAACTGGTTAGGTTTCTTGCCCCTACTACTTGTTTTAGGAGGCTATTCCAGAATCACTGTTGATGAGAAAGCTTATCTTTTTAGGCTTGAATATGGTTCTAGCTGATTATTTTGTATTGGTACTTTTGCCAACTTTTAGCATAAATATCTCTTTCTCATCCCTGGTGCTTATACACTAATGTATTTATAGTCTGCAGTTGTACCCCTTCAGCCAATATCTTTTCATTCCCCTTTGAAAGATGGGTTCTCCATTCCTTTAATCAACTTGGTAGTCCTGGTAGCAAATCTGGTAGCAATTTGAACTAATCTTTTTTGGAGCTGGGTGACTAGAACTTTATACAGAGGCAGTCTTGGGGGTGGGAGTGACCTGGGTGACCATGTCAGGGGTGCCATACAGACGCACGTGAGTGGCCCACTCTCAGCAGCTCTCTACCCCCACCCTGGCCAGTCCCTGCCACCTGCCTCCGTCTGCAGCAGCAGCACTGACTTGTGGGGGCGCCAAAATACAAATTCACCTTGGACACCCCTTTGCAAAGACCAGCTATGATTGTACACAGTATTTAGCTAAGGTCTCAGCAATGCCTTGCCTAATGTCATTAGCACTTCCCTAACTTTACTTGAAATAACTTTCCTGATGCTTGCTTCCTTCACAGCCACATCACATTGATGGCTTACAGTCATTCTGTGATCTAGGTCTTTCCCCCTTGTCCTCCTTTACCATTTCCACATGATATTTTTCCCACATTCAGCAGAAATTCTTGCTATTAGTCCATAAGGTCATGACTTAGTGCTTTGTCATATTATTTTATCACATTTCCATTACTCCAGTCCTCAAGGTAATACAATGTATGATGTTATAATTTCCTTCTGTGTTAATGATACCTTTTGATTTTATGTCATCAGCAAATTTCATTAGCACATTCCTATTTTCTGCATCAAGGTCACTAATGGAATATTATATAAAATCAGTGTCAAGACTCATCCTTGAGGAAATCGGCTACAAACCTCTGTCCAGTCTGATAAATTCCTTTTTAGGCCAACCCTTTGTCTCCTTATTAGCCAGGTTTCTACCTACTTTACAATGATTTTACTACTCCCCACTTTCTCCCATTTAATATCAGACATGGCATCATTTCAAATGCTTTATTGGAAACCAGATATATTAGATCTATCTTGTTTCTCTTGTGTAGAAACTCAGTTACTTATCAAAAGGATGAGAGTAGTTTGGCTTGATTCCATGTTGCATTTTATTCCATTTTCCATTTAATAACCATTTCTTTAATGAGTCTGTCATTCAAAATCTGTTTAAAATCCTTTCTTGCTATTGAGTTAGGAATATTGGCCCTGACGTTGCCTCAATCACTTCCCCCCGCTTTTTTAAAAATATAGGTGCTATATTTGCTGTTCTTGAGCCATATGGTACCACCCCTGATTTAACAGAATTATTGAAAATCTTTCCTACCGTGCTTGACATTTCATGAGTCAGTTCGTTCAGGGTCCTGGAATGGGGATTATTTTATCACACTGACTTGAATATATTTTGTTTCCAGTACAGATTTGGTAATTTCCTTCTCCACACCCATTCTCATTAGCAAGCCTACATTTGTTTGTCCTCACATTCCATATTGTTCTTCTAATTGTAAACAAAACTATTCATTTAGTTTTGGAGCCAAACATAGATTGGCTTTTATCTTGACACCATCCTTATGCATAGAAGTCTCACTTCCTCTTCCCTTACTTTCTTTTTAATATTATGTTTCAAAATATTTTACTATCTGTTTTCTTATTTATTTATTTATTTTGCCAGGTCTAGCCCAGCTTGGCATTTGGCAATTCTCATATCATTCTTAGAATTTCTAGTACCCTTTTCCATTGATTGTAGGTTCTCTGATTTTCTTGATATCCTTTTTGGAGGTGGCATTTCCGGGTGATCAGTCTAACCTTGGTGTAGACCAGGGGTGGGCAAAATCTGGCCCATGGGCCAGATCCAGCCCATTAACTGACTGGATCCAGCTCACAGCTGCCCTGTGTGGCACTTTGCATGAGGCTGAGCCCTTCCCATTCCCACTGGGACAGCTCATGCCATGCTCTCTCATCTATGCCTATGCCCACTGGCCCTGCCAGCCCAGGCTCTGACCAGAACATGCAACTTCTGGTGGGGCTGATCTTGATGGGGCTGCACCTGGCTGGATGCTGCTCTGCTCCCCTCAATTCCAGCATTAGCTCCTCCTCCCACTTCTGCCACTGCTGCTTTGCTCTAGGCAGGCAGGGGGGAAGCTAGGTTGGGCTGCTCCCACTAGAGGTGAAGGGAGAAAAGTAGCACCCCCATTCACCCCCATACAGGGCAGAATGTGCAGGGAGTGGATAGCAGCTCAGCCCAGGCCCTGGCCCTGAGCTGTCACTGACCCATGACCCACTCCCCTGATCCCAGCCTTGCCTTTTCATCCCACTTCCAAAAACTGCTTCCCACCTGCCCAAAGCCCCTGGGGAGTTATGGTGTGTTCTTGTGGGGAGGCAGCCCCATAGGGAGTTTTGGTGAATTGTTTTGTGTGGGGGGGGGGGTGCTCACTTGGCCCACAGCAACTCATCAAAACTCCTTATGTGGCCTCCAGGCCCAAATAATTGCCTTCCCCTGATTTTGACATTAGACCAGAGCTAGACATGCAGGCATTCACAGAACTTAAATCACCCTAAAAATGGTGTGCCCTACCTAAAGTTAGTTCACCATGCCGAAGGCTGACCCTGAGACAGACCCCTAATGTTAATCAAACAATGACTTTGTTACAGTCCTATTCTAAAGCAATTGGGACCCAGGCTATCACTTCTTCTTTCTCATTATTGATGCATATTTCTTCCTCACCAGCTTTGCCTTAGATTCTCCCTTTCCTGAATAGTACATATGTATCTTGAATACCTGTTTTTCATTTATAATCAGTATTTGTTTTATGTAATTCTGTCACAAGACATGAACTAGCTAAGGAAAATTAAGTATTATAAAAAAAAAACTACAAAGCTGATGGCATTGTATTTCAGTAACTGGGAATACAGAATGGCACATTTTAAGATCCACACATGTGTCATAGCTATCTAAATCCATTCAGTTTTAGTACCAAGGTCATAGAAGTTATTACTGTTGGAATAGACTGTCACAAAGTGATGATTTTCTCAAATCTACTCTGTGAGATTCTAGTAACAAGTAGTTTGCAAATATTATCAAAAAGATAAGTACAAACAGGATCATTTTAGTTAAAAAAGGAAAGTCAGAAAAAAACCAAATCTGAATTCTTATGAATTGCCTGCTTGGCTTGTATCTGATTACTATTATCCTGCTGAGGAATTGATGGACAAATCTGATTTTCAAGAACTGGAAGCTACCAAGACAGATTGACTACTTTCAATTACATTTTCATATTTTTTTATTCACATTTGAATGCTTTTCTAAGAAAAATATGCTAACTAAAAAGAGGCTGAACAAGATAATAGTGACCTCCATGTAAAGAGGTGTCATATTTTGCTACAAGACTTCAAATGGTGACATAGTTGAGTAAATGATTACTGCGTAGCTTCATAGATTTTGGCTAGAGCAAAGCTAAATTATATATATAGAAAACTTTTTCTGTAGTTCATGGACTATATTAGGAAGAATAAGAAAATAAGCAAACAAGAATTGAGCATCTGTCTGTGAGAGATCTCCTTGAATACTGCAAAACTATACAGACATTGTGTCCAAAAGATTTGAACTGTTTTTCCAGCACATGCATTTTGTTGCTTCTGTGGAGAGCTGTTGTCCTGTCAGAATAGTGCTGCCCTTTCTAGCAGCAGTTAAGGACTCCTATTAATCTGCAGTAGAGGCTGGAGAATACACATGCAACATATGATGTGCAGAGATGCCGAGGAAACTTCAGGGAAAAAAAAAACAGTTGCAAAGGACAAACCCGATAGAACTTGAAAAGAGAAATTGAGCTTGGCAAGGACGTTTCCTAACAATACAAACATTGTTTTTATAGGACAACTGATTTCTTACTGGATCAGGTCACAGTGAAATCATTGCATTGATTGAAGAGAATGTTTGTCCTTGGAGTGTTGGAAATAATAGAAAAATTGCTGTATATCTCATTGTAATACATTTTTCCATATGATTTGAAATTCAAATGTTCAGTTGATAAATCTCCTGTATTGAATTTTCCTTCAGTTTCTGATTGAAATCATTTCTAAAGAGTCTCCACTATTTATTGAGGAGAGGTGTCATACATTTGTGATCAGTTTTGAGGTAAAGCTGATATCACAGAATTTGGCATGATTTCAATATTTGCAGATTAAAAACATATAGCCGTGTTTCAGGTACCATGACATAGAACAATAGAATCATAGAAAATGAGGTTAAAAGGCACCACAGGAGGTCATCTAGTCCAACCCCCTGCTCAAAGCAGGTCCATTTCCAACTATATCATCCCAGCCAAGGCTTTGTGTAGACAGGCCTTAAAAACCTCCAACATTTGTTCTAAATTGGGAAGCCTGCAGTGTTTTTAATGACTAAGATTCTGACAGTGATGATGGTATAGGCGGTGAACATCACAGAAGCCTGGTTGGCCTTTAGGAGAGGGTAGGGCTGAAGCTGCCGATGCTTATGAAGTGAGCTTCAGTTCACAAAAGCTTGTGCTATATACGTATATCTACACACACAAACACATATATGTGTATGTATATATATATATATATATATACATGCACGCACGCACGCATGCACATACACACAGAGTTTAGAACAGTGGTTTTCAACCTTTTTAGACTCTCTCTTCATTTTCACTCTTTTTTTTTTCCTTTGGAAAAATAAGATAACAGTTTTTCTGTTGGAAAGAACTCAGAAAAGCCACAACAGATAAAAATGCTTTTAACACTTTGGATCCCTATTTGCAATCTCTATACTTTTTTGGTTGAGAAGGACTGGTCTACAGGGTGCAAATCTACCCTGCCTTTTACTTGACTTCAGACTGACATGGTTAACTGCAGGCAGTCCTCACACTTACAACACAACTGGTTCCTGAAAACCACGTCTTAAGTCTAAATGTTGTAACTCAGAACCAATTTTCCCATAGGAAACAATATTATAAATGGGGTACTGGTTCCTGAACCAAGGCCCAATACCCTATTTTCACCAAAAATAACCCAGAATTTTGTACTCAATTAATTATAGATGAGTAATATAGCTACATTAATGTAGTTATATTGTAAATAGTAGTCAGATTGATTTGGAAGGACTTCTTTGAGGTGACTTTGCTGGATTTTTTGAAGGGCTCTTGGTTGGACTTTTTGAAGGGTTCCTGGCTGGAGTCTTCTCAGGAGTCTTGGCTGCTTTCTTAAAGAACGTGTCCAAGGAAGTCTGGACAGATGTTCTCCAGGGAGATGGACTATGCAGTAAACTTGTTCACTGATGTGGTGTGGTGTTGGAACAAGCGTTGTAAAGTCGAAACTGACATCAGAACGTTGAAACAGGGTGTCAGTTTAAAACGTAAGTGCGAAACATTGTAATTTGAAACATTGTAAGTCAAGGACTGCCAGCACATCTCTCTATCCTTTAGGAGAACAGCAGTAGCTATCTGTGGTGAAATCATGCTTTGTTGAAAACAGTAGCAGAACTCCAGTATTTTACTTTTTCTCTTAAGGGTTGATTCTGCAAGTTTTGGTTACCCTCATTTCTCACTGAAGTCGCCTCATGAACAGAGACAGCACCCTGCCAGAACAAACTGCCCTGAAAAGTAAATGGCAGCTAAGGTTCTGAGAAAGAAAATAAAAGCAGGAAATGCCACAGACTAGAGACTAGGCCAAGGGAAAAGCAGGCCAGGCAAAGAGAAACAAATTCCTGTAATAGGTGGCTTTGAGGAAATCGTTTGAAGAACTGCTCAGTCAGAAATAGCCAGATCTTTTGGACACAATGCCTGTTAACAGTGTTTTTCAAAAAGCCCCAAGTTCTGCATGGATGTGATTTCATGAGACTCTCACCTTTTGCTTTTTAAAAATAGTACATTGTTAAGGTGTGTGTGGTGTACTCCAGAGTGAACAAGCATTCTAGGAATTTGAGTCTTTTAGCTAGCAGTGCCCACTGAGCATGCACCCTGACTGTCCTCTTTTGCTGAAACTATAAGGGACAGAATAGCACCAAATGCCATTTCTCTGCCTTCTCACTGCTCATAGACAGAGCAGCACAATGTTTATATTTCAATGTGTTCCTTATCACTATAGCTGTTGTAATATACACCATAAATAATAGAGCTAGGCCTGTTTAGGATAGTGATTTGGCTACATCGTGTCCTTTGGCCTTGTTTTCGGTAAGTTTCATTTGAGATTTTTTTCTTCTTTTGTTTTCCAATAATGGGCTTTTTCTCAGTATTGGGGATTTGAAATATCTAATACCTAGTCACCTGAATTAAGTTTTGTCTGTGTTGTGAAGCAGTATTACTAGTAAAAGATGGACACGCTAGACTACTCTTTTTGGAGAACTACTTTGTTCTCAATAAGTGTAATAGAACTCCCTGAGAGAACTTTGAAAGCTAGAGAAGTTATTTACAGATAGTTCTTCATGATTTTTCTCTGAGACCAAAGTCAGATCTAGGTCCAGAAGTACCCTTGGACAATTTCCTCCTCTAGGTAAAACTGTTCTTGAGAGCCTGGGGTCAACTACTCCTCAAGTCCAATTCCTAAAGCTTTTGCTTGAGTTTCAGGCATGGGTGCGAAACCTAAGTCTTCACAGGAAAAGGAACACCGCTCCACTGCAAAATGTGAAAGCAGGGTCTGCACTAGAATGATGGCAGTGTCATCACATGAAATTCATTCCAGAGACTTCTTGGCCTGACCTAGGTCCTTTTGGAGGACTGATGAGAATCAGTGCCAAAGCTTCGGTACTACGTAGACATGCTCAGTGACTGTTTTGGCACAGATTGCAACTGCTACAATTGCTGTAGTTTTGCTATCCTGAATGCAGACAACATTGATGCAGCTGGCATTAGTACTGGTCACATCAGCATCATTCACTGAAACATTTTTAGATATTTACGAATCTTAAGAGCACTCTTTTATCTAGTACTAGAGAGATATATGGCACCACTATAATCCATGTTATAACCTTCTTTATCTGTGAGCTCCCATATCTTGTAGTGGTCCCAATACCTACAGTAGCTACATTAGAGGATGTTTTCCTGCACCTACTACTTTGAGCCTGGTGTTACTAAGCTAGTACATCAGCATCACATACTCCTTTTCTGACTGAGGAAAGCAGTTTTTCCTCAGCATTATATCATGGTGCTGGTGAACAGAGATATCTGTTCATGGTGAACAGAGATATCTGACCGATTCTTCTAGGACACCTTCCTGGGAATTAGGTCATAGAAAAAAATCTAGAGGTGCTCCTAAATCTAAATCATGTACAGGTTTTGGAAGTGCACATGTGCCCTAGTACCTGAGTACAGCATGGTCCCCAGGTTCCTACCATTACCATATACGATCTCAGTCATCTTGGAACAGTTGAAGGTTCAGATCATTCCAAGAGATGTACATCATCTCCTTGGAGGTACTTCTTTTGTATTGGTCAGTACCTGTTTATAGACCCAAGTCTTCAAAACGTCTCATGGAAGAACACTTTCTAAGAGGAGATATTTTCTCTATACCAAGAGCATTTTCCTTTTTACTGGGTAAAGCTGTTATTCCCCCTGCACTGCCTAATCCTGGCAGCTTTAAGGAGTATCTGGATTTGTAGGAGAGGCTCACAGACTTCCTTCAAATACCATTTGAAGAGTTTTCAGAATTGTCTTACAGGCATCTATCAAAACACTCTTCTGATTTGTCTAATATTTCCTATCAGTGAAGCGCTAATGGGCCCTTCCAGACTTCTATGGTTGATGCTTTCAAATAGTATCATCCCCTTCAAAGGACATGGGCAAAAAATACCGGGGAATAGAATATTTCCCCTCCATGAGGAATAGAATATTTCTATGTGTACCCAGTTTTAGGGTAGCTATGAAGATATCCAAACAAGACAAAAACAAAGAATAATAGAAAAAGAACTGAAGCAGCTTGATTTATGATCATTACAATTTTTCTTCAGTGAGTCTAGAATTCAGAATATCAAACTATCAAATTTTGCTGCCTTGTTAGGAATTTTTGATTTATGGTATAATAAGTTGTTTGATATTATTGCGAAATTGCCTACAGAGAATATAGAGGTTTTAGGACTTTAATTTCTGAAGCACAGTGTTTGGCTTCAGATAATACAGACAAGGTATCCTGTTCTGTGGCCAGGTTGATGGGGATGAGTATTGCATCCTGGTGCCAGAGGCCTGGTTTTCCTCAGGCAGTAAAATCTGTCAGAGGATGTGTCTCCATGAGACACTTTACTGCTCATTAGACAAATCTACTGCACGGTGGACACATCCATATGAGATGCTTATTGTGCAGTGGTTTATTACTACTATGTAGTAGCTCGTTACTACTGTGCAGTAACATCACTGGACACAAACCGCAATGCAATGCTACTGCGCAGTAGTAACAAGCTACTGTGCAATAAGCATCACAAGGCAACTATACCAGCATGCTACTGTGCAATAATGCTGGTTACTGTGCAGTCAGTTAGGAAAGTACTAAATGACTGCTCTTTAAAAACTGCGCAGTGGGTGGTTCATGTAGATGTGCCCAGTGGGTAGCAAAGTTTACTATACAGTAAAAGTGTACGTCTACATGTGCATATGCTTACCGTGCAATAAACCTTGCTAATAGTGAGTAAATTTACTACCTGAAAATGCAAGTAGCAAATTTACTTGTGATTACTTACTACTCAGTAGCACTCACGTAGATACCTAACAGCAGCAAATCTGCTCCTGGTCAGTTGGCCACCAGGGGGTGGGAGATTGCTTTCTGCCCCCAGGAGCTTCCTGCTGCCATGGTGGACTCTGCCACTGGAGCTATGCAGGGAGTTTGTTCCCCTGCCTTGGCTTCAGGGAGCTCCAAGCCCCCTACTCTGAGATCATAATTGGAGAGCAGTTAGGTCTGAAGGATCCTTATCTCTCAGCACCACATGGGGCTTGGGTTGGGAGAGAAGGATCTCCCAGTGCTGGCCCAGTGGTCATGGAGCTGGTGCTGGGAGATAAGGATCTCTCAGAACTGGCCCCATGACTGTGGAGCTTATAGTTTCATAGTTTCTAGGGTCGGAAGGGACCTGAGCAGATCATCTAGTCCGACCCCCTGCCATGGCAGGAAAGAATACTGGGGT
>NW_017728943.1:110239305-110273281 GCF_001723895.1 Crocodylus porosus
GGCCCATGTTCATCTTGGAGTCAATGATGACCCCAAGATCCTTTTCCGCCTCCGTGCTGACAAGAGGGGAGTTTCCTAACCTGTAGGCTGGCACTGGGAGATAAGGATCTCAGACTTTTGGCCCTATGACCACGAAACTGGCACTGGGAAATAAAGATCTCCCAGCACTGGTTCTTGTGACCACAGAACTGGCACTGAGAAGTCTCTGCTGGCAGAGGTTGGGGAGTCTGTTCTTCACTCAGGCCCGTGATCACAGACCTGGGTGGGGAACAGGTTGGGGAGCTGAGCAGGGAACAAATTCTCCAGCCTCTGCCAGTAGGGAGCTCCCAGCACCAGCTCCGTGGCCGCAGGGTCAGCACTGGGAGATCCTTATCTCCAGTGCCAGCTCTGTAGTCATGGGGCCACTGCTGGGAGATCCTTATCTCCCAGCCTGAGTTCCATGTGGTTCTGGGAAATAAGGATATCCCAGCCCAAGCTCCTTGATCGTGATCTTGGAGCTGGGGCAAGGTGACAGAGTCCCCACCCAGGCTTCAGTGGTGGAGCTTACCCTGGCAGCAGGCAGATCCCGAGAGCAGGGAGCAATTTCCTGTCCCCTCATAGCTGGCTAACCAGAAGTACATTTGCTCCCAGTCAGGTGTCTACATGAGTGCTACTTTTCCCCAGCCTGTTCCTCACCAGCTGTGCAATTTAATATTTAAATTGTTTAGTGCCAAAACGGAGAAAATCCTTAATTCTTTGAAGGATTCCTAAGTTACCCTTCCCTCCCTTGAAGTGTATATTTTGGCTATTAGGAGGAAAAAAGGAAGAACTAATTCTTACTCAATTCAGAAACTAGCACGGGCTCCCTTTTTCATCTGAGACCTTTGGAGCTTTCTAAAGAGAAAAAAAATATTTTCACAAAAAGAGAACATATGGTTCAGCTACTGTACTGTCATACTCTACATTGGTTCTAAAACATTCATTTTGACAGTTCGGTCAAGAGTTGTGAATCAGTTCCTCAGTAGCATAAATATTGTGTTGCAGGCTTTGTAGCTTCTTTGTGAAGTATTTGTATTCCAGATATCTGCAAACCCATACAGAATAGTGTGAAGCATCTAAATCAGCGCTGTAGCACACTACTTCTTAACTAGCCTGTAAACATTTACTTCATTAAATCTAGTCATAGCTTCTTTCATCAGGGATGATTTATATACCATATTTTCTTGCACACAATACATATTTCCCCCCCTAAAAACTAGCTGCTGGAAATTGCAGTGTGCATTAAGAAAAATTGTCAGTACAACTTCTGTCAGTAAAGACAAAAGTGAAAGTAAAAGTAAAATGTACATATGACTTACAGTGATCAAAACAATGAGGAAGCTCTGCTCCTTAGACACATCTACATGTGCTCTGGACTGTGCAGTTGCTACTGTGCAGTCATTTAGTACTTGTTAATTAACTGGCATTACTGCACAGTCTGGACACCACACAGGTTTCTTCCCATGCTACTACGCAATAGAAACATAGAAAAAATAGTGTTGGAAGGGATCTCAGGACATCATCTAGTCCAACTACTTGCTCAAAGCAGGACCATCCCCAACTAGGTCATCCCAGCCAAAGTTTGTTTAGCCAGCACTTAAAAACCTCCAAGGACAGAGTTATGCAACGTCTCTGGGTAACCATTCCAGTGTTTTACTACCCTTCTAGTGAGAAAATTCTTCCTAATGTCTAACCTAAAGTTCCCTTGCTGTAACTTGAGACTGTTTTTCCTTGTTCTGTCAGCTACCACCACTGAGAACAGTCTATCTCCATCAAACCCCACTTTAGGTAGTTGAAGGCTGCTATTAAATCCCTTCTCAGTCTTCTCTTCTTTAGACTAAATAAGCCCAGTTCCCTCAGAGTCCTATAATACCTGGATTCTGTGGCAATAGAGGGACTGAGTGGTAACTAGTGCTCCTCACCATTTATGCAGGTGCTCAGAGAGATTCAAGCAACATGTAGGGTCACAATATGTATTGTTGTTCAAATGATGGCAACCCTGAATGCACATACACACCTAGAATGGGAAATATACTCACATGCACGCACACACAGAAGCACACAAAAACAGCTGATCTCTTAAGGAACTGTAGTTTTTGCTAGGGAAGCGACTTTTCTTGTCTAGCTTTATAAAGTACAAAAGTTTGATATGAGTGTTACCTAAAATCTCAGAAACCAGAGGGCAAATAAAAGAACTACATTTTTATTATTTAAAATAGACAAAAAATATTAATTTGTGGACCTTATTTATGATTTAGGTGCTTGGGGTTGGCCTTGCTGCTCAGGACAAAGAGCAGTAAGTGTAGATATTTGAAAAGAAATGTTCATCTAGGTTTATGGAAGATAAAACATTTGGCATCAAACCTATATTTTTCTCCTCAGACCACCATGGAAACTTTACATTTCATTGGAAGCCTGAGCAATCACCACAGAGAGTATCAAAATGGGGAGCAGAAAGTTTCTTGCAGATGTTAACATGTGCTAAAACATTTTACCGTCCACACAAATGGCATTGATGTCATAGAAAGAGCCAATAGGCATTGTTATGTTAAGCTTCAATGCAGATGAAAAGTATATGCAATTTAAAAGAACTACAGAAGGGTTTATGTCTAAGTGTGGCAATGCTGAGAATTAAGTTTCTCATCTTCTGCCAACACATCCTAATGAAGAGCAGAATTATAATTATATCTCAGTAGCAGATTCAGCAGCAAATGTGAGAGAATTGGTAGCACACAAATAGTTGAATTTTGATACCAGTCTACCAGCCTGAAACAATTAGTCTAAAGCCCTCAAACAGTCTAGAACTTGCGGTAGATAAAAGAAAAGTTAGCTCACTTTCTGGGCTGAAATTAGTTTCCCAGCAAAGACTGTGGTCCTAATAAGGATTTAATAAAGTCTAACTTTCTGAAGAGCTTGCAATCTGATACTGTTAAAGGTAGGAACTTTTGGGGTGGGGGGAGAGTTTGGTTTTTTGGGGGGCAGGGCTTGGGTCTCACAAAGAAGAACTATGATTTTCTTTCCAAAAACCTGAATCTTACATGGTATAGATCCAGGGTTGCAAGCTGCCCATAAATTTATAGGCAGTTAGTAAAAAAATCAGGCTAAAAATCTGTCTATAAATAAAATAAAAAAATTCAGCCTTACATAAAAACATTGAGCAACTAGAACAGGATTGAAGCTCTGGGGTTGGAAGGAAGCTGGAGGCAAACTGATGGATTGATTGAACACTCCAGCAGCACTTGGTATCTTAACAGGAGCACAATATCCTACAGGAAGCATTTACTCAGGGCTTTGTATGCACCTCCCTTCCAGGTGTGTACTTCTGCTTCTACCACTGTTCAGTTCCACCATCTGCCTATAGACTTCTTTACGGATCTGTGCTGAGATGGGGGAGTAGGGCCATCAGGATGAGGTTGGGGGATGGATTGGAGAAGGCAGCAGTATAGTGTACAGTTGGAAGCATCCAGTTGTGAGGGCAACTAAGGGATCCTTGGGGCAGAAGCATGGTGTTAAACCATTGTTGTAACAAGCCAGGGTTGCCAAAAAAAGATTTTTTTTTATTGTTAACTTTTTACTGGGCACATCTACACATGCTCCTATCGTGCCACTGTTACTGTACCATCTTTAGCACTTCCAAAAGGAAGTGCTAAAATGACAGCGCAGTAACAGGCCGGTAGCCCATAGTTATTTTTAGCTGCTACATCATTGTAGCAATGCACTATAGGGAGGGAGCACATTGCTATGGTGATGCTGTGGCATCACAGTTTGTGCTTGCTGACACTACATTGCCATAGCATGTTGCTATGGTGGCATAGTATCTTGTGTAGATGCACCCACTGACAGCAACATTTTTTTACTTTTTTACTATGGTTAGTGTTAAACCCCTAGATTTGAACTCAGCCCTTCTACCTGGGGTCTGGCAGCAGGGCATGGCAAAAGAGTTACATTTATTTTAGGTAAAACATATCCATATATAGGTGTATCAGTATACAGAAATATCAGTATAAAGACATGTCAGTAAACAAATTTGGTTGTCAATAAAAAAATTTGGTTGTTTGAAAATTGTCAGTTAAAAAGCCCCCTTTGTTTGCCAACCCTATGTAGACCAAAAGCAGGAATGACAGTTTTAGACCTGCCAATAATAGTTCTTGTAATACAGAAGAATCTCATTATTTTGCTCAATAAAGTCAAATTTTGAATCAACTCCTCAGTTAACCCCTAAGTTAAGGAATTAACTTGAGTTAAAGGTGTGGAAAACTTAAAAGCCACTAAAGTCAAAAGAAAACACACATGCTAATGCTAAGCTCAGAATGGAGAACATTAACGATTCAGAGAAGAATCAGTGTTAACAGAGAGAGAGAATATTTTTTCAGTAGATATGGAACTTGTTGTAGTTACTCTGTCTTGTATTAAAGTTGAAATGTTGGTTCTGTTAGGTTTTCTAATATTAATGTGTGTTGAAGTTGAAAATGTGCAAATGTTTAAGTGTCAGTGATTCAGTGATGGCAAAACAGGGAAATTCAGCGAAGCTAAAACAGGGAAATTCACTAGAATGTCTTTCAAGAGTTAATGAGCTACGGATTGCTACCCCTGGGAGCAGTGGTGACTATTTCATTTATTTTGGGTCATCAGTAGTACAGCTCTTATACCTGTTACAACTACACATCTCTCAGCTTACTAGTCCTGCCTGCAACATAATAAATAGTAAATAATGCTAATTTTGCATTAATATATATCTCTGTGTTCTTAATGAATCACTGTTATTAAATAGTCAGCAAATAGATGGAGATGAAATGATGGAACAGAAATGTACAAACTGAAGTATTTGTGATTTTCTATTATGGTACCTGAAATTAGACCCTGTATGAGAACTTGATTTTGAAGTCATTATCCATAAAGTTACTTTTCACAAGTACTGCCAAAACAAACTGATCTAGTCAGACAAGCTCTTTTAATACATGGAAAACTGTACAATATCTGTCTTGCAGCTGTGTCAGCTTGCATGGAAGTTAACAGGGGGTTATGTAAACAGGATACAGATATGAACTGGCACAGTGTTTCTGTCAATTTGGTATCCTTATCAGCCTTGTCACATGTAGTATTATTTACATTTATCAAAACAAACAAATAAGAATTTCATAGAATGGAAATCTGGAAATACTGTGGGTTTTGCATCAGGATATTGGCTGCATATCAAACAAAATAAAGAATCTGCTTAAGTACACAGTGGGAATTAAAATGTTGTGCTAGTACCACTATAGCTATGGTTGAGAAAGCACTTTGATTGTAAGGACCTTTTCTCAGACACACATGACTTTCTGAAAAATTATCCTTTTGGCTGAAATTTATCATGTTTATCTGCTGCAAAAAGGTGATTATTTTTTGAAAGTTTGTAAAAATTGTGGCTTGATAGGTTTGAGTTGTGAGTTTTATAGGGGCACTTTTAAACAGTTTGGACATTTTTCAGTAACATTTTTTAATGCATGGTAACTGAGAAATGACTAATCTGTAAATTATTGCATTTACAAAAAACATTTCTTCTAGATGACAAAAATGTCTTTCACATAATGAAATAAATTTTCAGTTTGGTGTACCACCAGCATCTCATGAGACCTATAGCAGAATGAATATGGATGTTTGTGTGTTGTCTCCGAGATTGCATACAAAGCTCAGAAATAAGCAAACAACTGAATCCATACCGTTGTCAGTAAAACTGTAGTTGCACATTACAATTAGTACATGCTAACTTTAAGGAATGTTAGTTAAAGTTAGCATGTGCTGTGGGCAGTCCCACATGAATGGTTAATACCCTTTATAAAGTGCACTGCTCTGATGTGCCTTTAAAGGGCTGGTAAGCAGGGACATGGCTAAGAGTAGCTAAGTTGGCTTCATGCCTGCCTGGCTTGCCTGCTCTCTGGGGCAGTGCAACACATACAAATGGGCCTGTGGCCAAGATCAGGACCCCAGCAGCCCACATCAGGCTTGCATTAGGTGCACCAGCCCAGACTGGGTCCCTGCTATTCCCCACAGGCCAAGATTGGACTTGCATCATACCCCGGCCCACACAGTCAGGCCTGCTGCCCTGCTAGATCAGAGCTGCTGCCCTCCTCTGCATCATGCCTGCGTACCCATGTACCCATGCTTCAGGTTGTCCATGTGCCCACATCATCTCTTTAACACAATCACACAAATACCCATCGCAGCACCCCTCTTTCCTTCTCCCATCATTGAACGCAATTGTACTCAGCGGTGGCTTGGCTAGTCCTGAAGATCACTGTATGTTTCAGGGCAAGTAAAAACAAAATATCAGCTGCATTTTTAGGTAAGAGCTCATGCACTTTCCACTAGCTGTGGCTCACATAAGGATTTGGAAATTTTCTTCAGTGTTTCATGTCCTATTGTATGCAGAGCCTGAAATGCCTCTACTTGAAAGAAAAGAAAGAGAGGATGATATAGAACCAAGACAAAGAGGCTACTTTCTCACTGAAGGAATTCTCCTACCTGGCTAAGCTGGCTCCATGACCAGCATAAGCCAGTAGCCATGCAGAGCAGCAGTGCCTAAGCAGAGGATCTGGATTCTTGTCAGTGCATTAGAATGCCAGTGTTTCTCAGTAGGTGGTGCAGATTTTTTGGATTGATAAAGCTGTTTGCAGTGTGTAAAAGATCAGGTAAGTGTGATGAAACAGTCATTATGGCTTCCTGTAGGACTGTGGTATTGGCCAGTAGGAATTTCTTCTATTTTAGATAGTTTGGGCACATCCAGACATGCATGGATGTTTGGTTCCCCAGGGACAAGTAGCGGCAGCACACCTTGCACTGCCACTTCTTGTCCCCGGGGAATGCCTGTGTCACATGTGTTTTGGCACATGGCAAGTTATCTTGGGTGGCGGGGGATAGGGGAGGCGGGGGCCAGCACTGTATTGGCCCCAGAAGCCTTGCCTGGGGTCCTGGGGGTCTCCAAGGACTGCAGCTGTGGCAAATCTGCCATGTGGAGCCTGGCTGGCGGTGGAGCACGGCTCCGGGCGGGCCAGCTCTGCTTTTCAGCAGTGCGCGCTCGCTGGGCATGTATTGCTCCAGGGTTTTTTTTGACCCCTGGATACCTGGGGCAGTGTGCCCTTGCATTGTGGAGAACACCATATGTGGTGCTGGTGCCACATACCGCATGACCATGCTCGTTCGCATGCACCCTCTGTGTGCCCTTTAATTTTTTTCTAGTGCCACTATTTCTCCAACATGTTCAATGTGTCCTGGCAAGGATATTCTCAAGCACAGCCCAGTCACTCCTAGTAGTGTAACAAGCAGTGAGTGACTGAGGCACAGTAATTGCTATTGTTGACAGCCCAGCTGTTGTAACTGATCCAGCCCCTGCTGCCACTGCCAGCTATGGCTCAGACCCTGGTTGTTAGGCCTCTGTTCACACCCACACATGAATAAAGTGCATACAAACCTAAGAGCTTGTATGCTGGGCAAAGCAATGGTACTGCTAGTTCTTCACACAAGAGCTAAATTCAAATATCTACACACAGATATCTATATAAATATCTTCTCAAATTCACCTTGAGATACACAGAATGATTTTGTTATCAGCTGATAATTTGCACTAACTCAGTTTTATCCAACACTCTTTACTGAGCCAGCCAACCTGAGTTAAAATTAACATCACACAGGTAGAGTTTTGTGTGTGAATGGAACTCAAGTTAGGGGCAACACTCAAGTTATAGATAGAAGACGCTAACGCAGACTATATCTTAGGGTCCTTTCTTCCCATTTCTTGTGTTCCCAGAAGTTTGACAACCAGAATGACTGGAAAAAGAAATGAAACAATTTTTAAATAAAACCCTGACATTTTTCCAATATGAAAAAGAAATATGTTCCAAAAGTGAAGAAAAAAGTCCTTTAGATTTCAGGATCCAGCATTTTATTTCAATTATTGCCACGTGTGTTTCAATGAGATATTTTCAATCTCCCTACTACAGATTGTTTCAGCAGCAGCATTTGTACTTGTATGACTAGGCAGAGTGGACATACAGAAATTATTTCATTAAATACTGAACATACTTAGAAATAACTTTTTCACCACACTCAGCAAAGTACCTGCTCCTTAGTAAAGGCAGCAGGGCACAGCAGCCCCCCTGGCTCTCCAGGGAACTGATGGAACTCCTGCATGTTAAAAGGAAGACCTGTAAAGGATGGAGGACTGGAACCGCCACCAAGGAAGACTACTCTGCTTTAGTTCGGACTTGCAGAGAGCAAATCAGGATAGCCAAGGCTGCGATGGAACTCCAGCTAGCTACAAATATCAAGGAAAATAAAAAGTCATGGGTACTTTGCATCAGTTTTCCATCAGCCCCATGAGACGGCCCTACCCACTATGGGTCAGGGAGGCCCAAGTGAGGGAGATTCCTTGCCCTCCATCAAAGCTGACCTCATGAAGGAACACCTTGACAGGCTGGATACCTTCAAGTCAGCTGGCCCTGATTAGTTACACCCAAAGGTACTCAGGGAGCTGGCAAGCATCATAGCTCAGCCACTGGCATGGATCTTTGAAAGTTCTTGGCGCTCTGGTGAAGTGCCCAGTGATTGGAAGAGGGTCAATGTCATGCCTATCTTCAAGAAAGGGAGGAAAGTAGATCTGGCAAACTACAGGCCCATCAGCCTGACCTCTGTCCTGGGGAAGGTCTTGGAAAAGGTTATCAAGGAGGCCATCGTTAACAGACTAGCTGAAGGCAATATCCTGAGGGATACCAAGCATGGGTTTGTTGCAGGTAGGTCTTGCTTGACCAATCTCATTTCCTTTTATGACCAAGTGACTTATCACCTGGACAAGGGGGAAGAGATCGACGTTTTATACCTCGACTTTAAAAAAGCCTTCAGTGTGATATCCCATGATCCCCTCTTGGCTAAACTGGCTAACTGTGTCCTTGACTTCACCATGATCTGCTGGCTGGGGAACTGGCTCCGCGGTAGGACCCAGAGGGTGGTGGTCGACGGGAGCCAATCGTCTTGGTGTGCTGTGACCGGTGGGGTCCTACAAGGCTCTGTCCTAGGGCCTATACTGTTTAACATCTTCATCAGTGATGTGGACACTGGTGTCAGAAGCAGACCGGCCAAGTTCACCAATAACACCAAACTCTGGGGTAAAGCATCCATACCTGAGGACAGGAGGGTGATCCAGGTGGATCTGGACAGACTCATGAAATGGGCGGATGAGAACCTGATGGTGTTCAACATCGAAAAATGCAAGGTTCTCCACCTTGGGAGGAAAAACCTGCAGCATCCTTATAGGCTCAGCAGTGCTACACTGCTTAGTACTACATATGAAAGGGACTTGGGAGTCATGGTTGACGACAAAATGAACATGAGTCTTCAATGTGATGCTGCAGGTAGTAAAGCGAGCAAAACACTGGCTTGCATCCATAGATGCTTCTCAAACAGATCCCGGGACATCATTCTCCCACTGTACTAGGCCTTGGTGAGGCCACAGATGGAGTACTGCATCCAGTTTTGGGCTCTGCAATTCAAAAAGGATGTGGAGAAGCTTGAGAGGGTGGAGAGGAGAGCCACGCGCATGATCAGAAGGCAGGAAAACAGATCTTACGAGGAAAGATTGAGAGCCATGGGACTCTTCAGCCTGGAAAAGCGCAGGCTCAGGGATGATCTGGTGGCCGTGTATAAGTTTATCAGGGGTGCTTATCAGGATCTGGGGGAATGACTGCTCACCAGAGCCCTGCAAGGGATGACAAGATTGAATGGTCACAAACTCCACTGTGACCAGTTCAGGCTGGACATAAGAAAGAACTTCTTCACTGTCTGAGCCCCCAAGGTTTGGAACAGACTGCCATCTGACGCGGTTCAAGCACCCACTTCGAATGCCTTCAAAACACATTTGGATGCTTATCTTGCTGGGATCCTATGATCCCTGCTGACTTCCTGCCCCTGGGCAGGAGGATGAACGCGATGATCCTCTGGGGTCCCTTCCAGCCCAAATGTCTGTGAAATCTATGAAATATTATTCATAGATCAACCTTCAGATTTCATTCGATTGCTGTAAACCCCTTGAAAAATTATTTAACTTTCAGAGTAAACTATCACATGGGGCAAGAACAGTAGACATTTATTTTAGTTTCTAGGAGTGTTCCACTTTAAGGAGAACCCCTGCACTGACGTTTTCAACACAGCATATGATTTCTGCACCTCCCCTTTCTCCCTTTCCGAAGCTAGCTAGAGGTTTAGTAATACTAATCTAGACAAATAGGAAACTCATGTACAACTTCAAACTGTGGCTTGCCTCTGAAAATGGTGCTGCAGGACTCTTGTGTTTGTCTCATATGCTACCTGAACCAAAAAATTTCAGTTTACAAGTAAATCTGTTCTTAACTGCCATCCCAATGAACTCATTTAACCTGGGGTTAGAATCACAGCATAGGTTCTTTCTTCTTCATTTATTGTGATCAGTTGTAGAGGTTTTGCAGGCAAAAATATGCCTTTTCTGAATCTTGCTGATCCCTGCATTTATTTCAAAAGATGCCCTCATTGACCCCTGTGCAACTCTTTGGTCTAGTGTTGGTTTGAATAGTGCTAACTTATTGGCATGTGTAACTATGTCATTGATAATGCATTTGCAAGAATGAAATATTTTTTATTCTCTCTAAGCAGTCTTATTTTTTTTTCAGGGCTAAAAGTAGTATAAAAACAGTAAAAATCTTACTTTATTCATTAAACTGAACAGATGTATGTATATGTGTGTGTGTGTATGTGCATGTGTACACACAGAAAATTTATACATACCAACATAAATGCATGTATGTTTATGTGTGTGTGCATGTGTAGATACACACATGCACGTAATTTATACATACTTACATATATACAATTGTATGTGTACAATTTCAACACAAATGAAAACATACAAGCATCTGCTTCCAAAAAAAAAGGTTTCAACTGAGTCAGCACCACACACGCACACAATTTATACATACCTACATAAATACATGTATACATACAATTTATACATATATACATGTGTATGTAGGCATGTATAAATTGTGTGTGTGTATGTATGCAACATAGCTGCAACATATGAGTATGTGTGTGATGTTGACTCAGGGTTGGCAAAACCTTTTAATAGATTTCATAGATTTTGTAGACATTAGGGCTGGAAGGGACCTCATAAGATCATCGGGTCCACCCCTCTGGACCACCCCCAAGGAGCAGGAAGTCAGCTAGGGACACAGCAAGGTAAGTGTCCAAAGGTTTCTTGAAAGTGTCCAGAGTAGGTGCTTGCACCACCTCTGGGGGGAGTCTGTTCCAGGCCTTGGAGGCTTGGACAGTAAAGAAGTTTTTCCTTGCGTCCAGCTTAAAACAGTCTTGCAGGGGTTTGTGACCATTGGACCTTGTCATCCCTTGGAGTGCTCTGGTGAACAGGTGTTCCCTCAGATCCTGATGCACACCCCTTATGTACTTATAGGCTGCCACCAGTTCCCCCCTGAGCCTGCGCTTTTCCAGGCTGAGGAGTCCCATAGCTTGTAGATGCTACACATACCTACATACATACATTTTTGGGAGCAGATGCTTGTATGTTTTCATTTGTGTTGAACTTGTATACATGTATGCATACAATTGTATATATGTATGTATGTCAGTATGTATAAATTGTGTGTGTACACACACGTACACACGTACAAAATCTGTTTGGTTTAATGAGTAAAGTAAGATTTTTAATGGTTTTTATACTACTTTTCAGATATATTTCCACACATTCAAATACAATGAAATGTCCTTCATTTGGAAACTGGCAAATCTCACAAAGGGTAAGTTTTTTAGTTTACAATTCTAAAGCATTACCTACCAGGATCATGCTCTTGATTGGACTAGAAGTGATGCTCTTGACATCAAGACTGTTTCTAACAAGGACTGACCAATTGAAAATTACCCCACTGGTCTCTTCCCCATGCACATGAGTACTGTAGTTCTGAGATAAGGTAACTCACTTTTCCTGAGAATGGCAGTATTGAGAAAGAGTTGGGAATGAGCTAACATAGGAATGAATTGCTTCCTTCTATTCTAGGCAGTGTGACTGTGTTCAGCAATAACTTTCATAATGCAGAAACTTTTGTCATGCTGCTTATACAGCAGAAGGCTGATTGGTTCTATTGTGAATCAAAGATTATGTTTACCTGTGTCTTTCTTGTGGCATCAACTTTCTGTGAAAAACAATATAGAAACCGTGGGAGGAAAGCTAATAAGGTTGCAATTTGTCAAACACGTATCTCTAGTCATCAAGGGAGGTTTCAACATTGTTCTTTAAATTGTGAAATTATGGTAATTAGCTAAAGGGGATAGAGGGAGAAGTTTGTTTCTATGATAACTCCACTTCCTACCTTCTGTGTATAGCAAATAATTAAAATTTAGAGCTTAATTGCATATGATTGAAAAGATCTGAAACTTCTTTCAATAGTGCCCTAAATGGGGATGCTTAAAGATCTCAATAATTCATTTTATGGAGTTGAATTATTAAACACCAATTACAGAGCCTTAAAATAAAACTCTCCACCTTGTTTGTATTCTCTTTACATAGTCAAAACAGGGCCTGTGTCTCCTTAAGCATTTGATTAATAGGCTTGCACTTATTCTTATGAATGAAAATATTTTTTTGTTAATGAAGAATATATTTTGAAGGGGCAGAAAAATAAAATGGTTGATTCATTTTAATTGCTGCAAAAGATGATGGGTTGATAATTCTGGTGAATAGCATCTTCTATTCATGGGGCAAATACAGCTTGTTATTTGGCAGTGGTTCTGGGCTGAGTAGAGAGGCAGTATGGGACTTGCCTAAGAGACTTATGTAAGGTGTTTGGTAAGTGGCCCATTGGTAAGCAGCTTCACCCTTTGTGAGAGAATTGCAGTAGGTTTAACTCTTGTGTTTTGGGACTGCCCATTGGTACTTAGGATGCTGGAGATTAAAGTCTGTTATCCCCTTTGTGCACCTGTGGGACAAAAATCCAACATTTTTTCACTGGTTTTAACTTTACGTAGATGCCCAGCTATGGTGCCAGCTGTAGGTCTTATTATGTGGGTTTAAACAATAGCAGCTAGTTGCAGAGTGTCTTAATTTGAGGTTATCCCTCTGCCCAGTATACTAACTCATCCTACAACTGAAACCTGGGAAAATTAACAACCACACAATTAATCACAGTCATGCTGTTGACAACTGACATCTGGATAAGACTATCCCAAGAGCCTGACCATCATAATGTTGAAGCAGTTGTACAGGGGCCTATGAGATAAGGCAAGAATAAGGCTTTGGGTTCTCCCAGTATTAGTCAGTAAAGTCTCTTTTACTGGGGAAGAGACCACAGTGCATGCACCTACACATGCTGATTTAAGGACTATTAGCCATTTTAAGGCACATTAAGGGGGCATGTCTACACACGTACACCTTTAATGCACCTTAAAAATGGTGATTTTAGGCTATTTGTGCCAAAATTTGATACCTGCAAAAGCAGGTATCAAATTTAGGCATGAATAACTAAAGCACCTTAAAGCACATGTAGACATGCTAAGGCATGTTAATACTGTGTATGTCAACTGACTTGGAACTAACTTTAGTCCCATGTCGGTCTGCACAGCGCATTAATGCACCTTACTGCATGCAGGTCTACATGCTTTTATGCATGCCTAAATTGCCTAGGCAAATGTGCATTAAGTTTAGGCGTGCATTAAAGCACTTGTAGACATGCCCAGTGTGTGACAAATTCCATAGCTCCTAGTCCACTTCTCAATTCTTCTTTGTTTTTCAACACCTATAGAGCTGAGTGGAACAGGGTCCTCCTTGATCGTATCTTGGATGTTTCAGCTGTAGGCTATAGAATGTCCTTTAACAGGGTAGTACACTCTTTCACAATGTTATCTGTGGTGCTAGGATGTATAACTTTGTGACGTGATATCTGCACCTACTGCCTAAGTAGAAACTAGCATATTTTTAACCATGAGAGTAATTAACCATTTAAATAGTCAGTGGGTTGATAGATTTTCCCTCAGGTGACATCTTTATATCAAGTCTTGAATGTCTTTTCCGAAATTATTTGTTATAGCTCCACCAGATGTAGGAATTACTAGATGAAGTTTTATGACCTGTGTTAAGCAGGAGGATGGCTTATGGATCATAATGGTACTTTCTGGCCTTAGAATCCATGAAACTCATTTAATGTAAGCCATAGGACATTTATCAATCAGTGACAACTTTGACACTTTTGCCCTCCCCAAGATCTGACTCCTAAGCTAGAGATGAGAAACCCTATAGCTAATTGACTGTGTTCTGGTCCATTCAGTGACCTAATTTTAAGTTAGGTTAAGTGCTTAATTTTTTTTAAAGATTTGTATTAAACATTTGTTTGCTAAACTTCACTTTCCAAATATGCCCTTAGGAGTATAATAATAAACAAGTGTAAATTGCTTTTTTACTTGAAATACTTCAATAGCTTCCCAATAATAGGGATTTTAATATTAAATATAGTATGGTGATTAAAATTGACATGACCTGAATGTCCCTTTAAAAAATGTATTCATTTCACAATAATCTATATTTTAAACTGTCATGCTGAGGAATAATAATAATAATGAAAAACACCCTAAGAAATGGTCCACATTTTACAGCTGCTAATGTTAAGGATTATGCTTAAGGAAACCATAGCAAATGAGATTCTGTATCAAATCTGCACCTGCGCAGTATTCTGTTGTGTTACAGTTTTAAGTGTTTTGCTATTAATGCAAAATCTGGCTTCATGCTGATATGACACAAAAACTCATTTGGGAAGTGAAAATATTCTGATAAGATTAATAAATATATCATTATTGAGAGAGAGATTTAAAAAATGGGAACATGTTATAATGAGAGCGATGTTGTCACTAGCTGTGTTTGATCTGAGATAATTCAGCTAAAACAAAGGCATTCTGTAACAACAGTTTTGCCAAGACCCATTTTGTCATCTCAGAATGCATGCTGCATAAACCGAAATATGTACGTCTCTAATAGTTGTGAATGGACTGGCTGCTACTGATTGAAACAATATCAACTATCTTGTGTTGTCTTATTAAAAAAATTACAAAACAAGGGAAAAAGCATTAGACAGATTGATAGTTTTCTGATGGAATAGTTTCCCCACTGGAAAATGCTGATTCTACAGAATCAAAAAGGTTTTAGAGTGTGTCAATTCCATCAAAAGTGACAATGGAAATCAGACTGGTAGTAGTGGTGGCTCGAAAACAGCAATTCTATTTTGGAGAAAAAAACATAGGTTTTGACATTTGGCTGAATGAAATGAAGACCTTTTAAATATTTATTGTGGAAAAAATGGACCCGGAATGAGATGCCACAATGGATAACAGAACAGTGATTAGGGGACTTATGTGAATTGTTGGCAACTCCGATTTATGTTTACATGCCAAATCAGGTATGGTGAGGACTCGGATGTGGATCTCCTATTCTAAGAAACATTCCTGAGAAAAGTTTTATTACAACTGATGTGTTTTTGCTAGAATATTGTTTTTGATGAATCATTGTTTTCTAACAAAAAATAACTTTTCTGAAAAATTTGCTAACCAACAGAGGCAGCTTTCTTTCTTTCCATGGCATTCTGAATTCTCCTGGGCTTCTGGATTCTCTGGCTGCTTTCCTGCTAGGCATGTGACCAAATCTTAAAGTTGTAGAGAATTCTGATATTCCAAGGAATGGTAGGCTTCTTTATTTTTCTTTTGGTCTTCTAAAAATGTGCTGCTTGCGCCTGTAAACATGAGAACCACATGAAGAGTTCATAGTCTACTGCAGCGGTGCCCAACCTTTTTGGGTGGTGCCTGTTCCATCCATGGGGTGGATCTGGTTGGTAGGCCTGCCAGCCGTGTTGTGGTGGAGTGGGGTAGGCATTTCCCAGGCTCAGTCCAGTAAGGTGGGGGTGGGAAGAGAAGACCTGGCTGTGTAAGTGGTGGGGGCTGTGGCCTAGTTCTGATCCAGCCATACAAGGCTGGGGAACTTGGCAGGGGGGAAGGCATGGGAGTATTAATTACCACTGCTTCCCCACTGCCAAATTTCCTAACCTGTGAGGACCGTAATGGGCCACAGTCTATGGCTTCATGAGCTAGATTTGGCCTGAGTTGGGGTTAGTCACCCCTGGCCAAATCTAGCTAGATACCATAGTGGTTTATGTACCTGTTGATATGATCTTCCTAGAAAGGGCTTTGTCTTTCAGTGATTATTGCCACCCAAAAAACCCCAATGCTAACATTCAGAACAACATAGTTTAACATAGACAAATGCAGGGTGCTGCACCTTGGGAGAAGGAATTGACAGCATACATACAGGCTGGGAAGTTCCCCTCTTGAAAGCACAGAGGCAGAACGAGAGTCATTATTCACTCCAAGATGAACATGAGCCGCCAATTCCAGACCACAGCCAGCCACCAAAGGTGCATCTCAAGCTGGTCCAGAGAAGTGATACTCCCTCTCTATGCGACTTTGGTCAGGCTACAGTTGGAGTACTGCGTCCAATACTGGGCGCCACACTTCAAAATGGATATGGCCAACTTGGAGAGGGTTCAGAGGAGGGCCACCCACTTGGTGAGAGGGCAGCAGGACAGGCCCTATGAGGAGAGACTGAAGGACCTGAACCTGTTCAGCCTCAGCAAGAGGCAGCTGAGGGGGGACCTGGTGGCTGCCTACAAACTCATCAGGGGAGATCAACAGCAAATAGGAAGAGCCCTTTTCTCCCCTGTACCACCTGGGGTGACAAAGAACAATGGTAATAAGCTGATGGAGAATTGGTTTAGGTTAGAAATCAGAAGGCAATTTTTTACAGTTAGGGTGGCCAGAATCTGGAACCAGCTTCCCAGCAAAGTGGTCCTTGCCCCTACCTTTGGCAAATTCAAAAGGAGGTTGGATGATCACCTGTCTGGGGTCTTGTGAACCCAGCATTCATTCTTGCGTGTGGCAGGGGGTCAGGCTAGATGATCTGTTCAGGTCCCTCCTGACCCTAGCTACTATGAAACAATGAAACAATGACACTTGGCTATATAAACAAGTGGTAAATTTGCACCTTATAGACTAAACAAAGTATAGGTATGTGTGTGCATTCATATGTATGCACATAAGCTTTCATGAGATGTAACTCACTTCATTAGATGCTGTGACAGGAGGAGAGAAAAATTAAAGTTTTCTGCTGTATTCCAGTTTGTGATATGGAAGTAAGCAATATTCAGGTACAGTTTTAAACCTTGATTCAAAAGATTTATGAGAAATGTTAGAATATAGTAATTATTCTTTATAAAACAAATAACTGTTATTGACAGTAGTTATTGACAGTAGTTAGTGACATTTTATCCAATTCCACTATCATGAACAAAATTAAAAAAGAGTAAAGATACATAAAATGGTTATAGGATCAAAGGATCATAGGAAAATAGGTCTGCAAGGGATCTCATGATGTCATCTAGTCCAGCCCCCTGCTCAAAAAACAATCATCATCCCTAACTAAATCATCCAGGCCAAGTCTGTGTCCAACCTGTTCTTGAAAATTTCCAAGGATGGAGATTCCATAACTTCTCTAGGTAGCCTATTCCAATGCCTGATCAGCCTCACAGCCAAAAGTTCCTCCTAATCTCCAAACCTGAATTTCCCCTGCGGCAGCCTGAGGCCATTGCTTCTAGTCCTATCCCCTATAACTATAGAAAAAAAGCCCATCTCCATTCTCTCTATAATTACTGGGGCTGTGCACAGCTTTGGTCCCTGATTTGATTCAGTGGAAATCTGGCCTGATTCAGTAGCCGAATCTCCGAATCCAAATCAAATCAGGGGGCCCTTTAATCTCTCTGAATCAAATCAGAACCCTCTAGATTGATTTGGAGAGATTCAGAAAGATTCGGCAATTTGGACATAGACACAGCTTTAACTGGGTTTTTTTCTACGTTCCTCTAGGTACCAGGCAGCTTGTGAATGCTGCGATGCTGGGGTGCACGAAGTGTCTCACAGAAGTGCAGGGGGCTCCCCAGCGTGCTCGTCAGCAGACCCAGAAGTGGACCAGAAGCACTTCCAGTCCACTTCAGGATCTGCCAGAGAGCACACTGGGCCCCCCCACACCCCCTCACCAGCTCAGCAACTGGTGCCTCCTGGATTGGCATGGCTGATTGCCAAGCCAGAAGGGTGCAGGGCTTTCGCCAGCAGACCCCGAAGTGGACCATAAGTACTTCTGGGTTCACTGCCAAGCATGTGGCAGCCCCCCCCCCCACGCTTCTGTGGGATGCTCCATCTGCCCCAGCATCACAGCATTCATGAGCCATGCTGATACCTTGAGGTATGTAGAAAAAACATTTAAAGCTGAGTTTATGTCCAAATTGCTGATTCTCTGAATCAGCATTGAATCTTCAGATTCAGATTCAGCTGAATCGAATCAGGGACAGCGATCCAAAACAATGAATTGAATCACTGGCCCCAATTTGGGCTGAATCCAACTCAAATAGGGCCTGCTTTGCACACCCATAATAATTACCTTTCCGGTATTTGAAGACTATTATAAAATCCCACCTCAGACTTCTCTTCTCCAGGCTAAATAACCTTAGTTCTTTCAGGCTTTCCTTATAAGCCTTTCTTCCCAGGACCCTAATAATTTTTTTTGTTCTGCACTGAACTTTGTGCAATCTGTCCATATCTTTCTTGAAGTGTCAAGCCCAAAACCAGACATAGTATTCCAGCTGAGGCCTCACCAGTGCTGAATAGAATAGAAGAATCACTTCCCTTGATTTGCAAGTCACCCTCCTCTTAATACAACCCAGTATGCTGTTGGCTTTTTTTTTTGCAACAAGAGCACACTGTTGGCTTATATTCAGTTTATGGTCTACTGTAATCCTCAGTTCCTGTCTCTGCAGTATTGCAGCCTAGCCATGGATTCCTCAGTTTGTATTTTTGCATACACTTCTTTCATCCTAAGTGCAGGACTTGCATTTGTCTTTGTTGAATCTCTTCTGATTGACTGTGGACCATTATTCCAGTCTGTCTAGGTCATTTTGGATCCTGAACTTACCCCCAGAATGTCTGCAACTCTCTCTGATTTGGTGTTATCCACAGATTTGCACTCAGTCCATTATGATACACTTAATCCCATCACCCATATCATTAGTGAAGATGCTGAACAATATCAGACCAGGACAGACCCCTGGAGAACCTCACTTGATACCTGCTTCCAGCTAGACAGTATTAAGGCAATAGATGTTCCATGGGAAAAAAATCAAAGTAATATATAATAATAATTTTGACCTAGTCAGATTTTAGTAGAGTGGGGAAGGTCCACCAGAATATCTAAGCCTGGAAAAGAAAGAGTAAATTATTTTTTCTCTTTTTATCTACTCACTTTCCAAAAAAATGGGTTTACGGGTGAGACTAGAGATATGCACATAGATTCAAATAATTCTTTTTCCCAGTTAAGGAATCTGTCACAGGGTACTTTGGTTATTTTTTTTATAAATGAGTTTATGCTGAATATTTCTTGGCATCACATACATCAAAATAAATTAAAGTACTGTGTTCACTTTAAAGTTCCCACGATTAATGTTTTAAGCCAATTTCCTAACAGGATGATTTTTATGAAATGTTGCCTTCATTCTTGTGTAATACTTGAAAGTCTTAAAAAGTAAGGACCTGTAACAGTTATTCAACTTCTTTTTCCTTGGCGCAGACAAAAACCCATTCATTTCACAAAATAAAAAATCATCAAGGTAAATGTTTTGTCAAGCTTCAACACTTGGCTTGTAAAGTGCATTTATCCTTGAAGGAGGAGTTCTGATAAATACGTGTGGTAGTTGTGTGAGTCTGAGGCCAATAAACCAATTCCAAAATTTTCTTTAGAAACCCCTAGCAAACATCTTTTTCACCTCTCACGTAAAAAATTAACGTTAATTACTGACTTTGGGAAAGTCACTTAACTGATTATTAAGGTTTTTGGTATTACCTTCATTATTTTCTAATGGTTCTAAGCTATGAATTCAGTTCTGGGTCCAAATGTTTTTGCAGTTCAGGGTAGAGAGTGAGCATTTTGTCTTCTAGTTCAGCTCATATTTAGGTCTAATAGGATGAGTTTTGTTGCCATTTTTCAGGTTCTCCATTCTTTTTTTACGGAGTCTGTTTGTATATGTAATTCTGTTTATAATGTAACATTAAATAAGAGAGTTAACCTAGTTTGAATTATTTGTTTTACAGTTGATGTTAGCTAGTTTCTCTTGTGCTTAGGCTAAACATTATCTTTTTTCTTTTACTGATTTCTCTCAAGTCCATATTTACTACCTTTCAAAGCAGAATTGATTGTATTTTATGCATATTTGATAGTTATGAAGTCTTACCCTCTGAGTAACTCCATACACACAAGGTAAAATCTGTGTGCATGGGGGTGGGGGGTATATTGGATATTTGAAATTCTGCAAGGTTTCCAACAACAGGAGGAATGGCAAGAGAAATATTGTGTATGTGTTTTCAGTTTTCATCACAATGTGCCTATAAACAAAACAAGACAACTTAAAGTGGCTATGAACTGTGAAGAAAGAAACAGCATGCTGTCTATAATACATTAAACAGAATCTCAGCATCACATGATACAATAGTCAGCCCATAACTGATGGTGATCAGTGTGGGATCTTTGGGTTTCTAAAACATATCCTGTGACTTGTCCCACTTTATAACATTAAGATGAAGTCAAAGCTGATCAATTCTAGAGCATGGCAAACACAACCAAGAAACCATTATTGTTCATTAGGGAGGTTAAAAGTGTAAGCAGATGTTATGGCCGTGCATGCCTGTATTTAATAAAACGTGTGAATGTAGTTACAAATAACATTAAATTAATATGTAAATATAATTGATTTAATTGCAAATTACATATGGTATAGCAATACATATTGCTAAAGTAATAAGCTTTAAGTGATTCTTTAATACTAAGTGGATGTAAAATAGGTATTAGTTGTTATCCAGTACAAATTGTGGTACCCATTCAGATTACTGCTTGAAGATCATGCTTCAACAGTTTTTGTTTTCAGCCTTTCCTTATACAATGTCCATCCTCACTTAGGTGTGCAGAATTTAGCCTGGTCCTTCATTTTGGCATCCTGTGCAAATTTCAGAATAAACAGTCATTTAATCATTTTTTTTTCTTTACAGTGAAAATATACTGGCAGTGGTATAAGTTGGTAAGGCCCATGCTGTCAGTCACAAGTACTAATTATTTGGTTCCAGATTCAAGTGTTACAGTTATCATTGTCAAACACAGCATCTAATGGTAATAGATGAAAACCTGCTGATCATCCAGCTGCCAGTGAGGATGAGACAGCTAATTTGGAGGTGCAGATGCAACTACACAGTTGAGGATGGACTGGATAAAGCTTTTAATTTTAAGCTTTATTTTGAAAATTCCCCTGAATTTTTTTGTGAATGAGAGATTGTTTTTTAAATGCCTATGTAAAATATATATTAGGAAAAGACTTTTGTTTTTGTGAAAGCTCCCTAACTCTTAGAGAAATTGTTTTTACTTCATAGTTGATTAAACAACTAGTACTTAAATTGCAGCAGTCTCTCATTTTTTTGTTTTCATTTTTTTTCGACACAAAATCCGTAACAAAGAACTGTATCTACCCCTGGATTATTTTCTTCTTCTTCCTTTTTTTTTTTTTTAAGACATACACCAGTTATTTTCTAAATTTTATAATTATGTAGCCTGTTCCTGCAACTGACTGTGTAGGCAGAGCTCAGTGCCTTCATGAAAACCCTCTGATTTCATGTGGGCTTGATATGGACATTGTTGAAAGGAGTCTTATTGGTAAGAGCAGGGCCATAGAGGTGAACCCAGCCTTCGCTCTCAATAGTTGTAACAGAAGTTTAAGGGCCCATTCAATTTGCATTGAAAGTCTGAGGATTTTTTTAAAAATGTACTTAATATTATGCTACCTGTTGAGCAGTAGCTTGCAATTTTTATTATAACTTATTAAGTCTTTTATTTGGAAAGTGACTGCAACAGGTGCAGCACTGGGGTAAGAAAATGCTGGATCCCTCTTTCCTCATCCCACCTGGCCTCTCAGAATCCCACCCTGTTGTCTCACCTGCCATGGTTTGGTGTTATAGTTGGACAGGCAAGCTGCCCTAGAGGCAAGAGGGTTTCACTTCCGGTCTTGGGTCCCTGTCTGAGCTGTCCTTGGTCTTAGCCTACTTTACTCTGGCTCGGCCCCTCTGCCTGAGGTCCTCTGTCCTGAGGGGCCAAGGGACTTGTGAAGGACAAGGCTCCCAGGCCCCAGCTCCAACCTTGCCCTTTGCAGGCTCTGGGCCCCTTAGCCTTAGTCTCCCCCTTCACGAGTTCTGGGCTTGTTCCATAAGGCACCACAGTCCTTCCACTGAGAGCAGTGTTCCCTGCACTTCAAAGCAGTCAGGACCCGGGGTGCCCTTGGCACCCTTCTTGGTAGCTTCCTCTACCCCTACATTCACACACTGGTCCTCTGGTCCAATGTCAACACAAATGAAAGCATACAAGCACCTGCTTCCAAACAAAAAGGTTCCCCCAACCCTGAGTCAACACCAGACTGTGGCAATGAGCTGCAACACGGGTCCAAAATACTTACCCTGACTGGCTGGTTAAGCAGGAGCTTCCTAGCAGCTTCCCTGCACTCTGGAGTCTTTCCTCTTTGGCCAGTCAGGCCCCCAGAGCTCTGCTCCTACTAGCCTGCAGGGCCAGGCTGCCCCCCTTTCCTTAGTTCTAGGGCTTATATATCTCTAATCCTTTCTCTGGGTCACCTGACCCACTATTCCTGCCCCTGGCATGTCAATCATGGGCTGTGCTGTGCTGTGCTGGCTGCATGTGAGCCGGGCAGCCTTTTTGTTAAGGGCCATCTGCCCCTATCAGTTTCTTCCGGGGGCTGGAGCTGGCCAAGTGCTCCCTCTCTCCTTCAGTGATGGGGTAGGAGCCCCATTACAGTTACCATATCTCTTTTGGAATCATAGGTTTTCTTTGGGAGGAATAAAGTACACAAAGATGACTGGCTTTGTGAATAACTTAACTGAAGTCCAGATCTAGACCTTACCTCCAGAGGTATGGAATCCCCTTTTCTGAAAGAACCATCACACTTCAGTTATTCACAGAAGAGCAGAATCTGGAGCAGACTTATGGAGATATGACCCCAACCTCTCTCCCCTCCCCACCTCCAAATCCAGCTCAAAGCTGAGCTGTATGGAGATGTAGGTGTATTTTGTTTGCTTGTTTTTCCCCCCAAAGTTTATATTAAATTAGGATTGGACAGGAGCCAATACAAGTTCTTCAGATCTTCCCTACAAAGGGTTAAGCAGTGGTTGAGGAATGGCTCTATATTTTTGCCTCAGTTCTCACCGCAAATCCATTCTTATATCTGAACACTTGCTAACTCTCCATGGATGGAAGGGGGTGGCCCTCCCATTTTTCTCTATAATGGAGTTTCTGAGCACCCTTTCAAATTGCTTGGTCTTTGAGCTGGGGAGAGTTTTTATGGCATATGTGCTAATGTTGTATTGAATCATTTGTTGCAAATATATTAATATATATAATGCATACATCATAATGTCAGTAATCTACTATGAAAAGGTTAAGGATAATCAGCACTGCCCTTTCAGTTAAAAAGATACTCAGTTGTAAGCACTCCCTTTCACCCTCACACAAATAAAATAGTGTCATAGTGCAGAAAACAGCAGTGTAAACACTGCAATGTAAGACTAGAGTACCATAACTTTAAGAGGAAGGATTTAGGACCATTTAGGGATTGATTTTGTAATGTTTATATGGAAAGAGATATCCTATCCTATTCATTAGATAAAACTATGCCAGGCAGACTATTCACCGATCTGCCTCTTAATCTCAGCTGAAAATTCTAATTGTTTTTTGGTGCGAGTCATTCACTGCTTCCTGAAAATTCATGTGCTAACATTTCTTATCTCATTGAGACTGAAATGAGAAAAATCATTGTTCCATGACTCATGTAGAATGATAAATGGATTCAAAAAATGAAAAGAAAAAAAATGCCAACCCTCTTTACTTTCTCCTGAAAGTCTTCCAGTTTTTCTGCTCTTCTCTGTCTTTCAAACTGAGAGCTTCTTGTGGGGCAGCTACATTGTTGGGGCTTACAAAATATTTAATGGTATTTCATTCCTATAAAGCGCCTTTCTTCACTAATCTCACAAAGATTAAGCAAAGTTAGTACCTTCATCACCCTTTTATGGAAATTATAGGGAATGCCTATGGTGGAAGGCAGTACCATGCAGAAGGATCCTGCACTAGCCCTAGCTCTAGAAGCAGAAGTATATTTGCACAGCATAGCATCCAGGCTTCGGAGCAGAGATGTTTTCTTGGGTTTTGTGTCATGCTAAAATGGCTATACTGCTTATGGTTCCAAGTCAAGTATAAGCTGAGTTGGTAAGGGGTGTCTGCTGGCACTCCCTCGTACCATATAAATATAAATTAAGGTTTCTAGGATCCCAGTTAAGAGCTTTGTTTACTGGTTATGCTGCAACCTTATGTTATAGTATTTTTAGTCTATATGAAAAATAGGATACCCAGTTAACAAAAAAATACAACTAATAAATGAAAGTGAAATTTTCAAAAGTTTTAAATATGCAATTATTTAATTATACAAAACTGGGAAGAAGGGCATAAAAGACAGAAGAAAAATGCTATTAGAGGATTTGCTGCTCAAGAGACAAAGTTGTAGTTTTAATTGATGCATATAACACTGCCAAGAACTGGGGGAAAAAACCCTCTTAATTAGCAGAATTAAAACCACTGTTGGAGAGTCAGATACATTTTCCCCCTAAATTTAGTTAGCTTACTGTTACTAATGCTGAAATAGTTTTCTGTGGATTCTTTTTAGCATCATCCAAATAATCTTCCACAGATTATACTTTGAAGTAGACTGTTATGATTTGTCTCTTATAGAACTTCTGTTCGATTGGGCAGGAAATCTGAAATAGCTGCCAAATGCCTTGACTGTTTTTTGAAAATGTTGGCTTGGCATTTTCTGAATCATTGACTGGAGTTAAGTGCAGGAGATACTGTTGATGATATGGTAGACGTCAATCATTTTCAGATTTTAATAGCCTCTTACTCATTCTACCATTCTCTCACATTGAATAAAAGAGAATTAGCATTTTGTCGTGAGCCTCTATCAATTCAGTGCTTAACAGTTGGCACCAAGTTGGGTGCCAGATGGGTGGCTTTAAGTTTCAGAACACTAAAAGATGTTTAGATACAATACCCTACATTACATAAACAACTCACTGAAACAGGCTATCTATGCTCTAATGGGATGTGAAATATATGCCTGAAATGGAAAAAAGGGTCTTAAAAAAAAGGCTTACACAAAATACCTAGAAGTCATGCTTTGAAATTAACTATTTTTTTATGTAAGCATGCAAGACAGTATGGGCCACAAAAGGTCAAGGTATTTGCCTACAGGATAAGGAATTGTGGTGGTGAACTAAAATTAGATTAGCTATTTTGTTAAGCTTTAAGGGTCAGAGCCCTCAAAGTGCTCATCTCTTGTTAGATGCTGAGTGCACTTGACTCTAGGTGGCATGAATGAAAACTAATGGCACTCAACAGGTTGTAGGACCATTTCTAAAGCAGTGAGATCATTCAAATCCCATACTTGATTGTTAAAGAAAAGACTGGCATTTGCCCATTTGCAGCTGCATAGCGTTGTAAGGATAGAGTTCTTAGAGGAGGTTGGGAGAGGACACTGTGTTGTGTGGGTTTGGTTTTTTTTCTGTTTAACTCTCCTCATGAGAGTAGATAAAAGGTGCTGGATATCAAATGTGTTAATGGGTTTACTGCTGCTCTTACTACTAGTAGAGTAGAGAACACTTGAGGCACCCCCTTACTTTCTTGTGTTGGTGTGTGTAACAGGAGGCACCAGCACTTACCCGCTTTACCCACAGGAAGGTTACCTCTGAGGGTTGCTTCCTGGGCTGGATCCCAGTTTGCAGCAAGTGAGGGTTAGATAAGGACAACCACCTGGAGGAGAAATGTAACACCAGGTCTCTGGAGTCGTGTGCTCTTGGGTCAGGACTTCATTGGTTCAGGAAATTTCTAGGGGAAAAGATAAAGTGCAAGGCAGGATGCTCCAAAGGGATGGAAGGACAATGGGAACAGGCTCCTCCAAGGAGAGGCTGCAAAGAGTTACACAGAGGCCAGGAGGAAAGCTTTGAGGTGATTAGAGTCAGGCCACACAGTCCCCCCCAAAGTTCATGGACTTTTATCTCAGACCTTGTTCCTCCATGTTTATGTAGGATATTCACAGTTTAACAGATGGCAGATAACAATTGATTACCCTTGGGCTGAGATGCTAAACCCTTTGAAACCATTGTTCCTAGGCTGAGGAGTAATAAATGACTGAGTGATTCCCTTTGAGGGGCAATAATCAGCTGATGGTTAACAGATCCTGCTCAGCAGCCTTGAACCCTCATGTGGTGCGGTGAGGTATTGAGTTCTTTTCCTGTGCATTGGCTGCCACATAGGCTGATTGTAATCAATAAAGGGAAAGATGCAGGTCCCTATGAAGGACAGGATACTGATATTGGTAATTAATCAAATGTTGAAATGCAGAAGCAAGCTGATACCACTAGACAATGTAACAAAATTGGCCATTGACACTTCAGGAGGAAAGGGACAGGGTGTAGAGGTGGAAGAGCCCTGTGAAATCACCTTTCTAAGTTGAAGATAGCTCACCAACCTCTGCATGACATTCATCCTTCCTTTTCTACAGTTACATCAAGACATGGCAGACAAGATGTGGGGAGGGGGCAGAAGGTAAGACCTTACACTGGGAAGGAGATGCAAATGAACAGTGCCCTCTCATTGTGTGCCACATTACCCCTACCCACACATACAAGAGGAGGTGTAGCCTTAATGTCAGAGAAGGGGAACTGCTGGGAGGACAAAAAATAGCCACACTCATATCCTAGACAACCCCCCTTCTCCTCCTAAGTATTCTCAGTAGCATACTTATATCCGTATATAAGGGAACAAGATATCTGTGACGGGTTGAGGGAATGTCTATACAGCAGTCGCATCAGGGATTGCAGAACAGCATGAAAAAACTCAATTTATGTTTAATTTTAACTAATTGGTGTACTGGTATCAATCTAGGTATTGTACGGCAGAGAGGGAAAATTACACTGTGACTGTAGTGTACTCCTACTTAGATACCTGGGCAATCACAGAAATCAAAATGGAAATTGTGACTGTGAATCATACTCACTCTCACACTGCCTTTTACTTTGGGCTAGGCTTCAAATAACAATCTAGCTCCAGGGTATCCAGCCTATTTGGCCCAAGGGCCTTTGAGCCATTCTGTGGGCTGGATTGGGTCCACAGACTGGCCCTTCATGCTAGATTCAGCACAGGGTCAGCCTGCCATGGGCACAGCAGGTCAGCACACATCCCAGGCTGGACCTTCATGCTGCATGCAGTACTGGCTCCAACCCCATACATGTCATGCAGCCCATACTGGCCTCAGCCTCATGAGCCACATTTGGTATGTTGGGCTGGTCCAGGGTACACACTGAATATGGCACCCATGCCAGACTGGCAGTCAGGCACATAGGGCTTGTCTGTGGGCCTGATCCAAACCAACCCCATACACTGTGCAATGCATGCCCCAGACCAGCCCTGTGCATCATGTGGAGCATGTGCAAGGATTCCAGTCCTGCATGTCATGTGGCATCAGACTGGCTCTGCATGGCACATGCAGTGTGCAGGGCCAAGGATAATACATACTGCATGCAGCACACAAGGCTAGTCAAAGACTCGCAGGCAGTGGTGCAGGCTGGTTGAGAGGGCTCTGGCTCCATGGACCAGATCCAGGGTTTCCAACAGTTCATAAATTTAAGGACAGTCCGTTAAAAATGCCTAAAAACACCTGTCTGTGTAAAGCCCATAAAGAAACTGAGCTGTCCATAAAAATCTAAGCAACTGTGAGATTGATTGAAGTTGTTGGAAAGGGGCTAGATGCTAATTGCTGATGAACAGACATAGCAGCATAGTGACACCCTCCAGGGAGCTGTGTCAAGGCTTTGTGGCCCATGCAAATCTCTGTAAGATTCTTCCCATCACCCTCTATGCATGTGATATGTCCCATTGCTTACATGTAATACTGTTCACTTCATAGGAAGACTGGATCGCATGGCTCCAGGGAATCTGAGGCACTTGGAAGGACAGGGAGAGCCTGGTGTACCTGGGATGGAGCTGTGGGGACAGAAGTGGGAGAGGCAGTGGGTTGAGGTCCATGCTGGGGCAGGAGAAATGTGGCCAGGAGGGGTAAAGCTGGGGGTGGGAGAGGCAGCAAGATGTGGGGTGTGGTTGCAGGTATCAGGGTGCAGAGGTGAGCAGAAGACCCCTGGAGTGGAGGTAGCATGATGTAAAACCATTGCTGTAGTCAAGCATGGTTGCCAACCCATTTTTTTAATGGACAATTTGCAGACTTTTTACTGAAAACCAATTGTTTTTTACTGTGGTTTGTGTTAAACTCCTAAATTTGAACCTGGCCCTTCCACCACGATCCATTACATGGTATAATGAGGTCAGAGCAGAGCCTCAGACTTAGCATCAGTCAAAGAGGCAGGGCAATTCACCCCCTAAACAAGCAACACCTGCTCCCAGTGGGCTGAGTGAGGCAATCAGGACAGCCAGTCAGTAAAAAAATATTCTTGGGTTGACAGTCCTGCTTGACTGCAATAGTGGTTTTGTACTGTGCTACCCCTTCCCCAGGGGTCCCCTACTCACCCCCCCCCCGCCAATGGCACCCTGCACCACTGTCCTTCCTGCCCACTCTCCAAGCCTTTGCCCAGCTCCCTCCATCTCTCTTCCCCCACCCTCTGCCTCTCTTCCCTCAAGCCCTGTGGCTCCATCCCAGCTGCACTGGCCCCTCCTTATAACTGAGATAAGCAGCTGTTAGAGGCAGGGGATGGCCAAAGGGATGTAGTGGCAGCATGTGGCTGGGGAGGAAGGAGGGAGATTTCATAGTTTCATAGATTTTAGGGTCAGAAGGGACCTACTAGATCATCGAGTCCGACCCCCTGCCCTGGGCAGGAATGAGTGCTGGGATCAGATGACCCCATCCAGGTGTTTGTCCAATCTCCTTTTAAATACCTTCAAGGAAGGGGACAGTACCACCTCTCTTGGAAGATTATTCCATATATTGGTGACCCTCACTGTAAAGAATTTTTTCCTGATGTCCAATCTGAATTTCCTCTCTTCCAGTTTGTAGCCATTATTTCTAGTTACCTCAACAGGCACCCTGGTAAACATTGTATCCCCCATTTTTCGCTCTGATGAGTTTGTAGGCGGCTATGAGATCACCTCTCAGCCTCCTCTTGTGGAGGCTGAAGAGCTTCAGGTCTCCCAATCGGTCCACCTAGGGTTTTTTCTGTTGGCTGTTAAGCAGATGAGTGGCCCTCCTCGGAACCCTCTCCAGGCCATCCACATCACTCCTGAAGTGCAGTGCCCAAAATGTATGCAGTACTCCAGCTGCGGTGTGACCAGTGCTGCATAGAGGGGAAATATCACCTCCCTAAACCTGTTTTGATGCACCTACTTATGCAAGAAAGGGTGTAGTTAGCTTTACTTATTACCTTATCACACTGGTGACTCATTCATTTTGGAGTTGACTACAACTCTGAGATCCCTTTCTGCAGTTGTGCTAGTTAGAATGGTACCTCCCAGACTGTAGAAGTGTTCATGATTCTTCCTCCCCAGGCGCAACACATGACATGATCCTTGTTAAACTGCATCCTATTCTGTTCTGCCCATTTCCTTAGCCTGTCCAAATCAGCCTGGATTAGTCCCTTGAGAAATGCCAACCCTTCCTGGACTCCTATCTCTCCAAGGATTTTACTAGACAGTACCTCCCTAACTAATTTCTTGAGCTTGTTGAAGTTGGCCTTCCTGAAGCCTAGCACTTCCACCTGACTAGTTATCTTCCCCAGCTTTCTCCAGATAGTGAACCCTATCAATAGGTGGTTGCTATCCCCTAGGTTACCTTGCACCTGCAGATTCCCCACCAAGTTGTCCCCTGTGGCCCGTACCAGGTCTAGTAAGGCATTTTCCCTAGTGGGAATGCGTACCTCCCACAATAGGTGATGGTCCCATAAGGAGGTTAGAAGCTTTCATGAACAGGCAGACCTTGTTGCCTGTTTCTCCTAGCAGATGTCTGGGAAGTTAAAGTCACCCATGATGACCAGGTCCTTTGAGCGTGGTGCATCTGAGAGCTGGCTCGAGAACTCTAGGTCTAACTCGTGCCCCTGGTATGGGGATCTGTAGTACACTCCCACTACCAAGTCCCTTTCACCCTGACCCCCTTGTAACCATAGTACCTCAATTTGCCCTTCTTCCTGGCCCAAATTAAATATGGAAGATTTATATTGCTCTTTAACTTAGATGGCAATGCCCCCTTCTTTTTTCCCCACTCTGTTCTGTCTGTACAGCCTGTAGCCTTCAATGTCCACTGACCAGTCATGGGTAGGATTCCACCAAGTTTCTGTTAGCCCAACCAGGTTGAATTCTTTATTTGCAAGCAGGAGTGCAAGTTCCTTCTCCTTGTTCCCCATGCTCCTATCATTAGTATACAGGCATCTAAGCCTCCCAATATGTGCTCTTGCCTCTTCCCCATTCTGATGCTTAGCAGGGCCCTTGGTACTTACCTGGATAGTTCCAGCACCTGGCTTGAGGTTTGTCATTCCTGGCCTCTCCCTGTCATCAACATCCCCATCCCCCAACGAACCTAGTTTAAAGCCCAGTGTAGGAGATCAGCCAGACTATCAGAGAACAGACTCTTACTGCTTGGAGAGAGATGTAGCCCATCTCATCCAAACAAGGCCTTATCCTGGAAGTGCAGGTCGTGGTCAAGAAATCCAAACCCTACATGATGGCACCAGCTCCAAAGCTGCGAGCTGACCGCTCTAATGCAATTGTTATGGTGCTGTTCTTGACTGCTGACCAGTAGGATGGATGAGAAGACTACCTTTGCCCCTGATCCTCTGAGCCTGGCTCCCAGCACCATGTAGTCACTCATGACTCAGCCTGGACTACTCTGGGCTGCGTCATTCATTTCCACATGGATGAGGACCAGGGGATAGTAGCCAGAGGGCCTAATCAGGTCTGGAATCCTCGTTGTGATATCTTGAATCCAGGCTCCGGGCAGGCTTCCGTACTGTGGGATCTGGGGCGGCAGATGGCTCCTTCCGTTCCTCTCAGTAGGGAATCACTCACTACGACGACCCAACGTCTTCTCCTTTGGCTGCATGGATCACTCTTAGCTTGCTTGGCAGTGGCTGTGGGAGTAGCCTCCACTGCTGCACTCTCACAAGAGCTTCCTGCAGAGCGCTGCACTCCTGCTGAGACACCAGGTCTTGCTGTTGCTCTGCTCCAAGTGTTCATCAAGCTCACTTTTTTAGTTTTTTTAGGGATGGCTCCATTTTTAATAGACTTTACAGACAAGCTTTATTGCCCTATTTTTACAGACTGTCCATAAATTTTTGGACAGTTGGCAACCCTCATGGCATTGTTATGTAACTGTATCTGATCCACGTTAAACGAGAAAAAAAAATGGACTGTATGTCTCAATAAAATCTCAGGATGACATTTTGTTTGTGTGGAAATGAATTACAGGACTCCTATTGACTTCTGGGAGTAGGATTTCATCTCGTAGAATTTTTCAAATAAGACCAATACTCCATCATACAGAGCCAATGAACTCCATAGATTGAAGGCACAGGTATTTGTTTTACAGTAATTTAGGAAACGCTCTTAATTTTGCCTCAGACTGTACATAATGAAGATTACCATATGTTAGTTTTAATCTTTTATAAATACTCAAATGCTCATTTCAAATTCTAAAACTAATGTTTCATGAAAGATGATTAAATCCTAGAGTTATCCTTCCACACAGTAGCAAGAGCTTGTCTGTTGTTAGTTGTATGTCTTATTTTCACTGGTTGATCACTCAGGTACTGTAAGCCCACAAAGGAAGCATATAATTTCACCTATCTTATACTGATCCAAGGAGCTTCATTTCATCATCATGCAAAATAAAATTTGACTTTTCTTAGGATAGTTTCAAACATACCATTATATGTCCACCAAATAACAAAACTGAAGTCAATCGGAAGGTTCAACCTCTTGCAGTTATATGATTCACCTTGTTCATGTGACAGTATAATGTTGAAGTTTCTCAACAGTTTTGTAGATATATTTTTTCAGTCGAATGTCTACAATGCCTGAGGGGGCTGGTAGAATATATTGAAATTGCACAGCATAATTAAATCTGTGAAATTCTTGACAAAATAAAACTTCTTTTGAGAGTAGTTGACAACCTTGTGGTATCCCCTGGCATATTGTGAAAAAGGCTTCAACCTGATGAATATTATTCACAGTACAAGTTATGCTTTTTTGCAACTTGTGAGCTTGTCATCTTTCATGCTCATAAAATGTTTTGGTTTTCCATTAGAATTTTTTTTACCATTTCTGTCCACTGGTGGATGAAAGGAATAAAATACTCTTAACATATTTGAAAGGACAAGTCCCTCAAGGTGATGCAAGTCACAACTGTGAACCTCCTGGGAAAATTCTTGTGATTTTTTTTTTGTCATATTTAGTCTTCATACCCATCAGTTTTTGGCTTTTTGAAGAGACCTTTAGCAAAATTATATGTAAATGTGTGTTTGCAATGTGAAAGCTTGCCCCCTGGAAACTACAGTAGCTGAAGCTACAAAAGTGTAGCCTACTTTTTCACTTGTTTAATGATCACACAGAAGGGTTTATGGTGATTTCTACTGGGTTTTTTTATTCTAAAGAACATTTTTAACCAGCTTTTGACAGAACTGTGAAAAGCAAAGCAAGGCAAAACCGAAAACAAAAACACACAAACCTGTCACTTTTTATATTTATAAAAAGTATTTCTTTTAATTATTTCAGTTATACTAAAAGTCATTATTAGGCATGGATATTTTTAATTAATTTTATTTTATTTGATCTTATTTATATTTTATAATACAACATTATATGTATGTGAAAGTATAGGTATTTAAGCATGGATTCTCACAAAAATTCAACATTTGGCCAAAAGTTAATACATAATAGTATATAAGAAAAATAGGAAATAAGGAGTTATTGAATAGTTCTTGTCTAATTTCTCTGTGAGGTAATTACTGACAAAAGCTGAATTTATATGGAGATCACTATATCCATGAGCATACATACTCAGATATTATGATGATGGGTGCCATATAAATATTTAAAATAGTATGCATGAACTCTGTGCTGGTGAGCTTCATATTCAGAAATATGTTTTAAATGCTGACAGCTTAATCAATCCATTTTCTTACTAGAGAAAGCGATAAAACCAAAGCCCCTCTCTCTCTTCAGTGTATCTATGGATCCACCCCAAAATACAATAAGGTGCTTATCTTTAGTAAGAACAGCAGAACAAAACATATGTTAACAATTTTAGAACCACCATGAATTGAGAAAGGTTTAGATTTTTTTAATCAAGTAAATATTCAGAATACCATAACTTTAAGAATCTTTTCCCCTCATATTTACCAACTGTTTCCCACTTAAAAATAGTGTGCCTTAGGATAAAAAGCTAAATGCAAAAATGTTAAAAAGGTTGTTTCCTGGTGGAAAAATTAGGGGTTGATATTGAATCAAGTTTATAATGGAAACTTCAATCCTAACTATGGAGCATCTATTATGGTCATAGAATCATAGTAGTCGGGTCGGAAGGGACCTTGTAGATCTTCAAGTCCGACCCCCCGCCTGGGCGGGAGAAAAGACTGGACTCAAATGAGTCCAGCCAGGTAGTCATCAAGCCTCTTCTTAAAGACCCCCAGGGTTGGAGCCAGCACCACTTCCCTAGGAAGCTGG
>NW_017728943.1:110273292-110301652 GCF_001723895.1 Crocodylus porosus
AGAACTACATCCCTTGCCTTAAGTGCCACTGCAAGCTGGACTGAAAATTCCCGGTCCAGCTCCTCCCCTTGGTTGGGGGGTCTGTAGTAGACCCCCACCGTCAAATCGCTCTCCCCATGGTCCCCTTGAATCTTAACCCAGAGCACTTCAGCCTGCCTTTCCTCTGACCCCATTCTGCTGGCAGAGGATGTGTAGTGCTCCTTCACATAGAGCGCCACACCCCCACCTTTTCTTCCTTCTCTATCGTGCCTGTAAAGCCTATAGCCCCTAATGCTAACTGCCCAATCATGGGACAAATCCCACCATGTTTCTGTTAGTCCTATGACATCTGGGTTTGAACTAGCTATTCTGAGGGCGAGTTCCTCCTGTTTATTCCCCATACTGCGAGCATTGGTATATAGGCATTTAAGGCCTTGGAAGACTGTGTGTGCCACCCCCCGTTTAGGGGGACTGTCTGGATCCCCGTTCCTTACCTTAGCACTCCTTGTCTTTGTCACCTGTCTTGCTCGGATGGCGTCTCCTCGTCTTCCTGCGGCCCCCTCCCCCGGCGAGGCTAATTTAAAGCTCACCGTACAAGATCAGCCAACCTGGAAGAGAAGACACGCTTGCCTTTACGAGAGAGATGAAGCCCATCCCACCCCAGCAAGTTCCCCCGCCCGAAGGCATGGGTCATTATCACGGAACCCAAAGCCTGCCTGGCAGCACCAGCTGCGTAAGCGCCGGTTGACCACGCCAATTCAGGCCTCATGTCGCTGTCCCCGCCTACTCACCAGAAGAAGAGAGGAAAATAACACCTGCGCCCCTGTCTCCTTCAGCTTGTCTCCCAGAGCCTTGAAATCCTTCATAATGTGGTCAGGGTTGCCCCTGGCCGTGTTGTTCGTACCTACATGGACGACAACCATGGGGTACTGTTCTACAGGTCAGATGTAGGCCGGGATCCTTTCCGTGATGTCCCTGACTTGAGCCCCAGGCATGAAGCAGACCTGTCGTGTCCAGGGGTCGGGCCGGCAGATGGGACCTTCCAGTCCTCGTAGGATGGAGTCTCCAATGATGAGGACCGGGCATTTCTTCCGCCTGGTGTTTGTTCTCTGCCCATTCCCTGTTGTGTGGGGAGTGACACTGTCCCCGCCAGAGGCCATTCCACTGTCCTCATCCATCACAGCTGCCAGGGCGTCAAACCTGTTCCCCAGCTGAACCTGGGGAGCTTCCACCGCTCTAGGCCTAGCAGCTCTGGATTTGGGCACCTTCTTCCACTCCTGCGTTGGATGCATCTCCTGTTAGGGCTGTACAGTGGGCAACCAGGCCTGCAGAGAATAGAAATAGGCATCAATTTCGTCCCCTGCATCCCTGATCCCCCTCAGCCTGCTCACTGCAGCCTGGAGCTCACTTACCTGCTCCTCCAGGGCCCTAAGTCGTGGCCAGGAGGGACAGACAAGGCGACCTCCAGGCCCCACCCCCCAGAACCCACCGAGCCACCACCATATGTTGCTGTTCATATTTAGTCTGTATGTTTTGAGAATCAACTTCAAAGAAACTCTTTTCCTATAAGAAAGTATTTTCTTATAATATGATCAAGAATGCATGGTTCAGTTAATATTTCTATTGTTTATCCAATAAAAATGTTTTCTAAAAAAATCTATTCAACAAACAATGACAAAAGTGAAATAAGTTAATCTATCAGTCAGTGTAACACTCTTTTTGTTTAAAAGTTTGTGAAACATTCAGAAGTTCAGGTTATTTATACCACTTCAAGAAGTCTTTGTCTCTTCTCTAAAGAAGCCTACCTGTATTTTCTGCCTTAGTGATTGATGTGATAAGTAATGCTAAGTGAATGGCAAATTACTGTAAATAGGCTCTCATTATAACTCAAAACGAACATAGTGTTCTTCAGAACAACTGTCAGAGATAAATAGGACTTAACTTTTCACAGTAAGGGGAAGGAATGGAAATTAAATGTATAAAGCCCTGTGGCGAGGTGGGCATCCCTGCTAGCTGCAGCTAGCTTCCACTTGCCTCTGGGCATGCTGCCCACCTTTCTCACCTGCCACGCCTTGTCGGTCATTTAATAAAGTTGGTAATTAAGGCAGGAGGCTGCCCATTGTTGCACCACAATATTAGGGGGTATCTGCAGCTCCATTCCACCCCTATACAGTGGCCCAAGCCTCGCAGATGGCATCTCAGGCAGTTAGTTGGACCCTCATCTTCGCCCATTAGCTGTGGCCCCAACCATGGGGACCTTCGGCTTCGATAAGCCCTGACCCTGTCTCAGGCCCAGTTAGGACCCCGAGCTCATCATAGGCTTCCCTCATGGTGGGCCCCTGGCCCTTTTGACCCTTAGGTCCTGGCCCCAGCATTGACCAGTTGAGTCCCTCAGCAGGATCTTTGCCTCCTGCCTGCATTTTCTGGAGTGGGGTTCCCCACTCCTGGCTCAGGTGCTCTAGGGAGTGTGCCTGGCCCTGCAGAGTCTCTCCCCAACTGACTCAGGTGCTTCCTCAAAGCTTACCTGGCCTGTACTCCTTTCTTTGATCTTATTCAAAGCACACACCATCACTGGTACTCCAGGGTCTCACGGGGACTCTCACTCCCCCCCGGAGCAGCAGATCATTGTGCTTGGCTGGATGCTGCCTTCTGCCCACCCGAAAGTAAGGGCTGGGGTTAAGGCGCCCCTACTTGCCTTTCACCGAGGTGATCACTGTACTGGCATTTCCTGGGGGCTCCCGTGCCACTGAGAGCCCCACCAAGCCACTCACTCCCAGCAGGATGCGGTTTTAGGTCATGCCCAGGACCAGGAGCCTCCTAACCGTCTCCTACAGCTCCTGCCCTTACCTCCAGGATAATAACAGTGGCCTTGCAGCCAAGCAATGTTGCTGCCTCCTCTACCAGCAGGGTACTAAGCTGGTTATAAAGGCAGCTAGGGATTTAAAATGGCTGCTATAATCAGGCACCTGCTGGCAGCTTGGCTCAGGTCCTTAAAGTGGCAGGCACCTACAGTGCCCAAGAGTTCATAAAATTATAGAAAATTAGGGTTGGAAGGGACCTCTGGAGATCTATGTAGTCTAAACCTGTCACAGTGTGGGGTTCCCAGGCATGGCCGTGATGTCCCTAGGGCTCTGTGATGGTGCTGGCTCCACCCTATGGGCACCTTGTAATCTTTCCTGCCATGTCTTTCTGGTGTAAATAATAAATAGGGAGGCTGCCCTCGAGTTACAGCTCAGTCATATTCCTGATGGACCCCCCCTAAACCCTGTAGGTTATTCAACCCCTTGATGAGGCCCACTCTTGGTAGGTGACTCACAGGATACCCCAAGGCTTATGGGATAGATACATGGCTCCAAAACCTCCCCTTAACCACACCCCATTCCTCGCAGGTGGTAATTAAATATTGTCTTTTTATGAGGCCTCAATCTAGCTTGGTCTCCTGTCATCACTAGGCCCTGGGCCTTTGTAGATGCGCCTGCTGGCACTGGGGTCACTACACCCCCTGCAGTGGCACTCTTTTCAGCACTGGAGTCTCCACACCCCCTCTAGTGGTGCCTTGTTTGAGGCTGGGCTCCGCCTCTAGCCCTGTCTCCATGCCCTCACTGGCACTGGGCTCGTTGCAGTTCTTCTCTGCAGGAGCTCCTTCCCCCAGCAGCTGCTGAGGCACTAACAGCCTCCAGTTCCAGCTATGAGGCTTATCTGTGCCCAAGGCTCTGCCTTCTTTCCCTCATTAGCCTGCTCCATGGCAACCTGCACCTGTGGGGGTTTTGCCTGGCTCCTAGGGCCCTCCCCCTAGGCAGTTTCTGCCCTTAAGGAGCAGGCAGACCTTAGTGCCCTACGACAAACCCCCCTGCTTAAAACAGGACCATCCCCAACTAGATCATCCCAGCAAAGGCTTTGTCTAGGTGGGTCTTAAAAAAAGTTCTATTAAGTGAGGGGAAGTGATGATAAAAAAATGAAATCCCTGTCACTAATGAATAGGAAAACACAGACTAAGCAATTTTTCAGGTTAGAAAAATCAAAGATGCTCCCATCATAAAATGCTCTTTGTTCTTTATTTTGACACATGAAGTTTAGTTTTAATTGCATGTACCTCACTGAATCATAGTAAATGTCCACAGGGTCTCCTTTAAAACTACTGAACTGCTCCTGTGCCTGAGATTAGGATTTGGCTCTTAGGCTCTAATTCAGCAAAGCACTTAAGCATGTACTTAGCTTTAAGCAAGTGAAATCATCTCTGTTAAAATCAGTATAACTGCTGCTGTTTATAAAAGAAAACATATACCCCAGTACTTTGCTGAATTAGTACCAAAGCATCGCCTACAAGGGAAAGTATTGTATAAGATCAATTTAGTTATTTTGCATCCCCATACTAAAATGGTACCCCAGCTGGAGATTTAAGGCTGCAAGGGTTTATGTCCCATATCACAACCCCACAGCCATCCTCAAACTTTCTGCTGTCCTACCCCAATTTTTGTGCTATTTCATTCTCCTCCCTCCCTTGTGACATTTCCCCTACACATGCACAAGGTATGGCAAAAAGAGCAGCTGCCACCACAGCCACAGAACTGCACTATGGAGGTAGCTGGAAGCTGTCACTGTATTGCAGCTGCCCAGCTGTCTTATGCTTCTGCTCAGAGCACGTATATAGGTGGTGGTCTTCCTTTCATCAGCTGAACAGATCCCAGCTGTATACTGTATTCTGTTGTATTGTATCATTGTTGGGCTGCATAACTTCCTGGTCTGCCTGTTTGCCTCTCTGAACAAGACCCTTCTCTTCCTCTTGGTGAAAGAGGAAGTGTAAGGGAAAGCCTGTAAATTGCAGGTGTGGTAATTAACCTGGCCATGTTACTCAACTCCAGCCCATCACTCACCCATCAGCACAGAGGTCCAATAAAAAAGGGAAGTAAGATGGAAAATATCTATCCCCTACAGGAACACTCAAGATTCTGCTGTACCCAAGCGATACTGACTGATGTCTCAAATGAGGACCTTCTTTTAAAGAAAAGAAACATCTTTATTTTTCATTCATTTTGTTCCTTATTGTTATCTTTCCTTTTAATAAGGCTTGTTTGATTTCAAAGCTAAGTTGCGTGGTTAGGAGAGTTATTTTTAATCTCTTGAAGTTTTGGTATGAAGGACCTCAGGCAAGAACAATTCTCACTGGTTAACTAGGAGATTAGAGCTCAGGTCTAAGATTTGCATAATGTAAAAGGTGTACATCTTTGTACTTATCATTGATAATTTTCAGTCTGTAGGCAATTAATAAAAGTACAAGAATGATACAGCTTTAGGATTAGCCTTTGAGTAATATCTTTTAACATAATAAAGTGCAAAAATATTATTTGTTTTATTATACATGACTCATGTTTCCTGATTGCATTAGGATTTTGTTTCCTGGATGGTATTATCTAACCATTTATAAAATAATTCAGATTTTTACAGGAAAGGCTAATACTTCCATAAAGGACTTTCATTAGTCTTTTATACTTCTAATCTACTGCACTATCAAACAGATAATCTTTATTTTCCTCTTGCAAAGCTTGTAATGTCATTAGGTTGTCTCCAAAGCAACAGATCAGGATGTCAGCACTTCACCTTGACCTCTTCCATGGCCTGCAGTGAGCTCCAGATGGTGGTTTTCTTGTGCTCCCTTGCAAACCAAACCATCAATTCATGCTTGATTTTTACTTAAATAATAATAAAAAAGCATTTCTTGAATGACAAGATCAATGTCCGTAAGATTACACCAGACATATAAATCTGCTCACCTTGTTGCCCAGGTGAATGAGGGTAGTTTGATGGATGGATAAAACAATTCATTTCCTTTTCTTTATCAGTTACCAGACAAAACATCAGGTGGGCAGATTTTATGTCTGGATTACTAGTTTCCTTGCCAGTATGTTATGCATGGTTTTCAGATGCCTGCTAAACATAAAATTAAATCTTGAGATTTCTAAAGAGTTCCTCCCTTTTGTAAGTAGGCTGTGCAATAGATTTAAATTGTAACCAATATTTCACACAGCCAATGTTAAGGGTTTTCCAAATTCAGTTTATGTTTCCTTTTAGTGTGCTTAAGGAATTCAGACCTAAAGTTTTCCATTGCTACTTTAGGCCCTAACAAGAGGCTAAGCCAGGCTTCTAGAATGGGTCTTGTTTTTCATGATCCCCATTATTCTTTTCTCTCTACTAGTCATGATTAGTCCTAAACCTAGGTCTCCTTTCCATCCAATTTGGCATTGTGTCCAACAACCCATCAAACTGATGCCACCCACTCATCTTCAAGCCTCAGAAAAAAAAACAAAGAAACCACCAGAAGCTCTAGTTCTTGTGGTCATTAATGTTTTAGTGACTTCCTATGGCAAGAGTAGGCAAGTCTGTCTGAGCATCCTACCCCAACTTCATATAAGACAACTTCATTTGTTACCTTAAATTCTCTCGTGGCTTTAGATTGATTGATTTCCTTTCATTGCTTGCTATAATTTGCTGTGTTAGCACAGCTCCCAGATTTCATCCCTGAAATTACAGTGGAAGTTAGTCAGGTGTGTTAGCCTCAAGTCAGGCAAAAGGCAAGGTAGAAATGCTCCTCAGAGACAAACTGAATCAGTAATACATAAGATATTCGCATCACGAGCACACTTATAGCAGCTGATAAAGTGCGCTCTAACTCATGAAAGCTTATTCATCTTGGATTCAGTTAGTCGGTAAGGTACATCTCTATCTTGCCTTTTGCCAGAAATTATAACAATGTGATAAGAAGAAATGAACCCCAAATATATTTTGGCCTCATGTTTATATGCAAGTCTAATGGTGAGGTCAACTAGAACCCTGCATGGATTATCAAAGATTGCATACAACTCATCATTTGTTGATTTTTGAGAATGAAAGGGAAAAATTCTTCACAAACATGATTATGTGGTATGCCTTGTCTCTTCTCTCAGATTTTTCTTGAGTATGTAGAATTGAAGAGTTCTTAGACGTGCAAAGTGTGACTGTAGATCTCTTCCTGTTTGTATGCCTTTTGTGTATTTCTTTCTGTTATGCTACGGCCAGTATGAAAATTAGGAAAAATAGGTATAAGGCACATTTGATCTGACAATAAATGCAAAAGGCGAGGAGTAATTTCTGGAGCATCACAGTTATAACGTCACACTGTTATAGTGTCAGTTTGATAATAAATGCATCCTTCTCTGTTTACCAGATTTCACAACTAAGCTGAGCCTTTAATGTCATTTTTCTTTGCAAAATAAATCCTATCAGGTACTAGCAAGGTATAATGATAACGAAGGGCAGGTTCCCCTCCCCTGTGACTTTGTTTCTTTTGTTTTTCACTTGGCAGGTTTTAAGTACTTAAAATCATACAAAGTAATAAAGGACATTTACAAATGTAGTTATATTTATTGCTAAAAACCAAGATACCGAATGTGGGGGTGTAGGATGTAGCTGTGTTGGTCTAAGGACATAGGAAGACAAGGTTCCCTGGGTGAATCTGATATCTTTAAAAAAGCTGTGATATGCAGCCAAGCCCTCAGATGCCACTGAATTTGCACTGAGGAGAACATCCAGGATTGCCACCTCACCAATCTTAAAAAGGCTTTCACCAAACAAGGACACTTCTCCAGAGAGAGAGATCACACGTTTGAAAGAGTCACCCAGATACCACATGAAGAATTGCTGCAGTACAGAAGAAAACCCCTCACAAATTGCATACTGCTGTTTATGGCATATCATCCCTCCTTTGAACCCATCTGGAAGATCCTCAAACAATTGCAACCCATACTAGAAAGAGATCCTATTCTTAAAGAGTTCTTCCCAGAGCCACCCATCCTAGCCTTCAAACAAGCACTGAACCTCGCTAACCTCATCACCAGAAGCAAACTTCCTCAGACTCAGAACACGCCGATCCAGACCACGCCATGACAAGAAAGGCAAAACCTGCCAACACATCTCCACCGCCCCCACAATTACTGCACCCCACAACAGAGCCATCAGCATTCCTGAATCTTACACCTGCACCTCCAGAAATGTTATACATCTCATCCAATGCACCAAATGCCCTGATGGAAAATACATAGGAGAGACCAAACGACAACTGTGCACCAGAATGAATGTACACCTGAAAGCTATCAAAGACAGGAATACCCAATTACCTGTGGGGGCACACTTCTCACAAGAAAACCACTCTCTCTCCAATCTTTCAGTTCTGATCCTCAAAGTGAACTTACAAAACACTTCTCAGAGACAAGCCTATGAAGTCCACTTCATCAACCTCCAGAATACTAAAAATCGTGGACTAAATACAGACATTGGATTTATGACACATTATAACCTGCTTGACATCTGCCCAGGGACCTCTCCACTATTCATCCCCCTTCTCCCCCTCCCCCAGCCGGTCTCTCACCCACTGACTCCTCAATTTACATCTACACTGACTGCCTGTCTTGCATGCACACCAGCCTCTGGCTTCTTTACTATTCATACCAGCCAGGAAGAGCACAGACCAACTGAAGAAACTTCCTCAGCCTGATGAAGGGTTTTTAAACCCAAAAGCTTGCTTTTAAAAAATGTTTTTGCAGCTATTTAAGTTGGTCTAATAAAAGATATCAGATTCACCTGAAGAACCTTGTCTGTCTAAGATACGGAATGAACATTTGTCTATGGTAAAAACCTCAAATGACTTCCTTTCAGTTCACATTGTAGCTACTTTTAATTTCAGAAAGGGCACATTAATCCTTTGTTCTGATTCTCTTCCCCCTATCTACTTTTACATTTTTCCCTTTTCCAGAGGCAGCGATTGCACTGCAAGTGAAGTCAAATCAAATTAAGTTTGGAGATGAAGTTAGAAAATTGAAAGTAATGCTAGTGTCAGCATCACTGATACTAGTATCATTACTGGACATCTTTATATGTTCTTGGAGGAACTGAAGGGGTGCTTTAACTAGGGTGGCTCTAGGGAGCCATTCTAATTAAAGCACCCACAGCATCTCGTATATTCCTTGCCCCACACTTCAAAATAGCAGCAGGGGCATATTAACCAAAGCTCATTTGCTGAGCTTTAGTTAGTGTCCCTGCCACCATTTGAAGCATGGGGACACTGAATACATGTGATGCTGAGGCCGCTGGAGTGTGCTAATTAGCATGTGTTGGAGCAAAGTCCATTAATCACATATGTATTCAGTGTCCCTGTACTTCAAGATGGTGGCAGTGGTGCTTTAACTAAAGCTCATCAAACCGGTTTTAGTTAAAGCACCCCCACTGCCATTTTGAAGCACAGGGATGCTGAATACATGAGACACTGTAGATGCTTTAATTAGAGCGGCTCCTAAGAGCTGCTCTGATTAAAGTGCACCCCCCCCGCCCCCCGGGAGCACGTGCAAAATTGCACGCTGGTGCCACCTCACCCGTCAGTATTTAGTAACTGAAATGTTTCTGAAGTAAAAGTTAAAATGACAGAATAACCATATAATAAAAATGTACCCTAGGATTAGGAAAAGACACGAGGTTTTCCTCCAGTGCTTTCTATCAGAAAAGTCTGTAAAAGAAGGGGGAGCATTACACTGCTAGGTATTAGGCACCCGAAACTGGGAGAATCCCTGGAAGCTAGGGTCAGCCACCTTATCTTTCATACTCATCACCTGCAGTTGACCTCTACTCCACTGTCAGCACTGCTAGCGAGGAGCCATGTTGCCAGAGTTCCCCCTGGCTGAAGTTGTTGCAGCACTCAGTGTACAGTTTCTGCAGTATTAAGGGGCTTGGGGTAGAGTTCTGTTTCACTCTGTGTGTCCAAGTGGCAGTTTTCCAAGCCTCGTACATAGCAATTTTTGCATTCATATGCCCTCACCTTTTTTTATTCTATTATCCATGCACTGTGGATGCAGGCCCCTCACCGCACATTTCTTCTCTTGGCTGCCTCATGCTTCCTGGACATGTGATATCAGCTGTTTAAGACATGGAAAGGTTTTCCTCCTCTTCTTCTGCTGTCTAACATCTAGATGTTTCCCAGGTATAATTTTGTGATGTATCTTTGCCCAGCATGCATTAGTACATTGCTTTGTGCCTCTCCAGCTACTGCATAGTCTACGGAGCATGAGCAGTAACTGTGTGGGTGCTCATGCTATTGGATTCCCTCTAGGGTATATCTCCCTTGCTGTTAGAGAAGTAACTTTGGTACACTCTTGAGATACCAAAGCTTTATATTGGCTAGCTTAGGTGCAGGTAGCAATTTGGCCATGACAGCATGTATTTCAGGCTGGACCTGTTTACCCTGTTTCTCCAATCCCTCACCAGGGACAGGAGTAATAAGATAATGGATAAAGAACACTTGCTCCTTTTGCATGGGTAGGAATGATTCATATGCAGATGGGCCCCCTGAGAACCATTCTGTCTCATAGTGTGAAATTGCTAAGTGTTAATATAATTACATGCTTGGGGAGGAAACAAAGGGGAGATGTTATCTCCTGCTGCTGAATCACACTGAGTGCAAATGTCAAGGGATTATACCAACAGTGTAGAAATGTTTCTCATTTACAATGATCTATTTACATATTGTTCATACTCAAAATAAACAGCTTATAACAATTTCACTTACCTTCTAAAAAAAAAATTTTAAATACTAGTTTTGCATTTGTGTAGCATGGAGCAGTCCATGAGACGAGTAATTGGCAATACAATCTGTCATGTGAAAGTAACCAGTTTATGTTGCTTGGTATGAAAAGACATTATCTCACTAGTTTAGATGTCTATACAGGATATAGAATTGGTCTCATCTAGTTCAGATTGGAAGAATTGTTCTATCATGCAACCCACCCATGCAAATAGCACTTGTGGTATTTTCTTGTTGGTAGTTGTGTGGTTAGATGAGGCAAGGACTGAGTAGACCTGGAGGTTGGAGTACTCTTGGGACTGGTAGGATGCTGTGGGGAAGTGTTCATTGTGCTGTGTGTTCTATATGTCCTGAAGGCAAATCAAAAACCTTTCATAACTGCTGTGTCTTCAAGTTTACTTCCTCTATAGTTAGTAGGTTTTTCTGGTTTGAAAGCAGACTTTGCTACTCTCAGCAATGCTTACTTTGTGTGGATTGTATAACTAAAAGCTACTAAAAATCATGAGAAAAGTTCTAGGGCCTACTATAGTTTTCTGCTAGTAATTGGCTGTAAAATTACTGGAAAGAGATTTCTGGGATTTTGTTTTTGTATGATTTTTAATCCTCTCCAAATTCTCACCTATCTATTTTGCAGTTGTTGCCTGACAATAATTGAAGCCTTTGCTTTTCTGATTGTTTTATATAAAACTCCATGAACCAGTTATTCAGAGATTAGATCCTCTGATTCAGACAGTTTTACTGTTTTGATTCAACTCATGCAGAAACAGAGGTATGTTGCAAAATTTTCTGTTCAAATTAGACTTAAACTTCTCCAAAAAAGCCTCATAAGCATAGAAAGGACTGAAAGGGACCTTAGGAGGTAATCTAATCCAACACCCTGCTTGAGACAGGATCAACCCTGATTAAACTGTTTCAGTTAAACATCTGTCTAACCCTGTCTCTGTTTTGCCAATTACATCATAATTCCATTATTGTATGAGGACTTCCAATTCTTCCTGTGTATTCCCCATGGGAATTGCCTGTTTACTGTGGTGCTTAATGTATAGCCATTTTAAGTAAGTAACTATTTGTCTTAATTGCTCTCTGAGAACATTGCTAAGGTATTCCCTACTGTCTCTTCTTAGGTTTTTACCCAGGTCCCATGGTTATTTCCTTACCTTTGGGCTTTTGTCTTAATCCCCCAGTGAGCATAGTTTAAAGCCATCCTCACTACATTAGCCAGTCTGTATATGAAGACACTTTCCCCTCTTGATCAGATAGACCTCCCTTTGTCCATCATTCTTTCTGGAACACTACTCCTATAGTTGAAGAAACCAAAGTTTTGCTGACAACACCATCTACATGGCTATGTGTTCATTTCCATCTGGGTCCTGAACCATGAACCAGAACCATGTGGTCTCTTTTGATCTGTTCATGGCAGTATTATTATTGCCCACATGGATGAACAGTGATTGATACTGAACCAATTATTTTTACTGAAAAACTATTTTTGTTGATACTCTAGTCTAGGGGATGCAACCTTTTTTGTCATCACAGATGACTACTTATGACCTAGCTCCCACCACAGGTCAGAAGACCCCCTTACACTCTGGTAATCAGCAGATACTGCAAGGGGAATAAATAGAAAGAGTAAGGCTGTAGGACTCTGGGGATGCTGCGTCTACTGTAACAAAGAGAATAAACTGAACATAGCAAGCACTAGGACTCTGAGGGTGCTTTAAGCCCTCTTGGACACAGTTTGCTGTACACTCTGACCCCATGGATTCCCAGGCCCCTGCTGGATCCTGCTCCAAGACAGATGGCACAACGGGTGTTTCGGGTTACCCTAGCCTTATGGGCTATGCATGGCTCCAGCCACTTCTTTACCACATCCCAAGTCTTGCAGATGGTACCGATCTTGTTTGGTCTGGGCCTTGTTGTAATTTGGCCCCCTTGTCCTCCCTGGGCTCTCTGCAGCCCAGTCTCACTCCGCACCTTCACTGGCACCTGGGCTCTCCGTGGCCCAGTCTCCCACGGCACCCTCTCTGGTGCCGGGGGTCAGTGCACCCCCAGTGCTGCACCCTCTCTGGCACCAGGGTCCCCATGCTGCTGTGGGTCCCCTATGAGGCCTCCTCCTTTCCCTAATAGCCTCACCCAAACCACTGGTGCTATACAGCAAACAAAACACAAGCCCCTGGGCTATAACATAAATTAAAGCTGCCCGGCTATAACATCATTCAAACCCTACCGGGGAATGCTCTGTCCCTTAACAGTCTTGGAATCAGCAGTAGACAGGTCTCAGCCCTTTTTCTTGCTGTAGGAGAGCTACTTTCCCCCTGGTTGCTGATAGGAAACTGCCTTCCTGGCCTCAGCCCTGGGGTTTATATATGAGCCAGGCCCTGCCCCTTCTGGTCAGGTGTAGGCCACTAGCTCATTCTGGCTCCCCTGGTAACCAGCAGCTGAGGCTTCCAACTCACTGCTACGGCTCTTCCCCTAGCAGTTTCAGTTTTTTAGAGGAGCAGGGCACCCTAATGACAAACTGCCATTGGACATTGTGGCTCCTGTTACTTTAAGGAGAAAGTGTAGCAGGTCAGCCTTGCTATGTAGGCAGGCAGCTGAGCAGAAGTTAGCTGTGCTGCAACAAGTTGGCTATTTTGGGGCAAGTTCCAGACAGCCTGAGAGTAAAGGCTGCAAGAAACTGGGTTAAACTGCAGCAGGGAGGAGCAAGCTGACCATCAAGCCCAAGGGGAAACCCCTGTGCTTGATTAGGGAGTCACCTGACTGGAAAGGGAAGTGCTCCAGTTAATATAAGCCCAGTACTAAAAACAAAGCTGTTGGTTTGATCCTGCATGCTGCAAGGAGTGGTTCTTCTGCAGGGGGAAGTGTTGCAGGAGGCAGTCTGGTAAGCATCCATGAGAATTTGGAGGTCAGAGCCCAAAGTGGGGTAGGGTTTGCAGTAAACCCACTTGTATTTTTGGTATATTTAAGTTGAAACTGAAGGACTGGATGTGACTATTGGGGTGGCATTGAGGTCACAGAGGTGACCAAGAGGCACCCTGCATAGAGCTCTGTTGTGGTAAGAGGGCTGAGATGTACCGGAACTTCCTCACCTGGGTCAGGGACCCAGGAGGCTGAGGAATGCATAAGCAGCCTTGACTATGTTGGGGGCCTCAGGGGACTGAGCAGTAAAAAGAGCAGCCTTGCCTGATGAAAGGCCTCAAGGCCAGGGCTCTCAAGTCTGAGAATAGTGAGACCAGGGCCAGTGAGCCCAGAGCCCAAGAAAGGTGAGATGGGGACCAGGGGCCTGAGTGTGAGACAGGGGCTAGGGGCCCAGAGACCAATATACAGAAAAAGATGGAGGAGGTCAAGGAGGTGGGGCCAGAACAAGTAGGCCATGGCTAGAGGCCTTGAGTCAGAACAATGGAGGACTAAAGCCAAGAAGAGTCCAGAATGTTGTCAAAACAATACCTGCAAGACAGTATGGCTACTGGGGAGGGTGGAGGCCATGATAATTGCCCCTAAGGTGGCTTGTGCTCTAAGGCACAGATAGAGCCATGGGGCCATGAATTGGTTGAAGGGGTGAGACAGGTGCCAAGCCAGGCACTTGAGACAATGGGTAGCTGAGGGACTGAGGCTCATGTTGGGGCCCTGGAGCAGCCTTCTTGCCTTCTTGAATATTATTAGTTATATCAAGGCATGGCAGGTGAGGAGAAGTAGGAGGGAGGGTACCCCAAGAGCTGGAGTGGGGCAGGAAGTGCTTGGCTACCAGAGGGCATCATGGCCACACCAGGGGCCTTGGTCCTGCTACAGACATGCTAAGCACACTTATTCTATATTGTACTAAATAAGAGCAATTAAATGCCCTTTTAAGTGGTAGTAGTTGGAAACAATAGGAGGCTACTGTCCAAGGCACCTGGACCAATCCCCAAACCAGGAATTCCTGGCTTTCAAACCAGGAAATAAAGGATTGTTTGGAATGCTGAATTTGTGAGGGAAACAAAGAAGCCAAGAGAAAGTGAGTAGAAAACCAGCGGAAGAGAGGGAAATAATGGGTCTGGCTTTGAGGGAGAGAAGAGAGACGGGGATCCTTGGACACAAGGATGTCTGAAGAGACAGACTTGGAGATGTTTTTACTGTGTTTAGTACAACCTTGTGTATGTTTTCTGCAAATAAACAGGATTATATCAAAGAAAATACCTTGTTCTTATAGGCAAACTTTCTCATATCAGACAATTAAGTGTTGGTTAATCGTTCAAGACAAAAATCTAACAGTACTTACAGCAGAGTTTAATTAATGCTAGCAGGATAACATGAAAGGGAGTTGGGAAATTCAGTTAAAAGCAAAAATAAGGACAGTGTCAAATGAGAACTGGTTAAGTAAACCATATTCCAATGGTTTGGTCATATTAAGAAACCATGAGAGTTCTAATTACCATCAGCTGAGAAGTTACAAAAGCACAGCTGTGCAGCACTTATGCTAAAGAAAACTTTCAACTTCAACATTTTTATAGAGCAATTCATCTATTTAAATATCTCTGTGATAATTACCATTATGGGAATCTATAAAATATTAAAATGTTTCTGACTTTATTAGGAATGACAAATGGCATAGAAAAGTTAAAATACTTACAGTTAGTGCTCGTGTATGTAAAGCATGGGTATTTTACATTACATATTTAGCAGCAAATGGTTCCTGAAAGAACAATAGGTAAGATGATGTGGGTTGCTTTTGTATGCAAAAAAAAAACTTGGGGGTTACAGTGGACAAAAAAATGGATATAAGCCAGCAGTGTGCCCTTGTTGCCAAGAAGGCTAACAACATACTGGGCTGCATTAGTAGAAGCATTGCCAGCAGATTGAGGGAAGTGATTATTCCCCTCTATTCTGCACTGGTGAGACCACATCTGGAGTGTTGTGTCCAGTTTTGGTCCGCCCCCACTATAGAAAGGAAGTGGGCAAGTTGGAGACAGTCTAGTGGAGGGTAATGAAAATGGTTCAGGGGTTGAGGCACATGACTTCTGAGGAGAGGTTGAGGGAACTGGGGTCATTTAGTCTGTAGAAGAGAAGACTGAGGGGATTTGATAGCAGCCTTTAACTACCTGAAAAGTGGTTCCAAAGAGGATGGAGCTAGCTTGTTCTCAGTGGTGACAGATGACAGAACAAGGACCAATAGTCTCAAGTTGCAGCAAGGGAGGTTTAGGTTGGATATTAGGAAAAACTCTCACTAGGAGGGTGGAACAGGTTACTGAGAGCTGGTGGACTCTCTATCCTTGGAGGTTGTTTAAGGCCTAGCTTGACAAATCCCTAGCTGGGATGATCTGGTTGGGAATGGCGCTACTTTGAGCAGGGGGTTGGACTAGATGACCACCTGAGGTCCCTTCCAGCCCTAATTTTCTATGAGTCTTTGTTCCCTACCAGAACAACAGTAATTTTCTGTGGGCCTGTTTTTAAGATTTGATTATTTCGGATATTGGATTGGCCACATCTATACTTTTGACAATTATGTGTAATTTCAGTCCTCTGGCTCTGCAAAAGGTGCATCTACATAGCCCCTATGCTGAACCAGAAGTGATGCCAAGAAGCACATTATATGCTGAAAGAATCTTTTTTTTTTTTTAAAGCAATGAATATTTTATTAAAAAATGTACTCAGCTCCATAAAGTAGGCAGATAAACAAGGGGAAATATCAACTAGTATATTAGAATAATATGATGCTCATCAGGCACAGTGTTTGTTTGTTTGTTGTTTGTTTTCTATTTTTGTGGGGTTTTTGGCAATTAAACTTAATTGTTCTAAGATACCTTGTATGCATTACACCTACTCATATACAGATATATATATCCAAAACAATACTCTATTAAGTGTCTCTAGACTGAAAGATAGGAAGTGCCATAAATCTATTCAGTCCTACTGTGTATTTGATAAAGCATTTGGATATATAGTTTGGTTGCAAAAATTTGAAAAACAAACAAAATAAACTGATGCAGGGAGACCGCTCACAAGTATCTACACTTCTACAAATGATTATATATAGAAGTTATTCCAACTAATACTAGTAGCATCTTATACCCTCCAACTTACTTCCACAGTTGCATTTTTCAGATAGCAGTGCACGGATCACCTTTGTCTTGTTACAAATATCTCCTTGGTATAACGAGAATTTTTTTTGTGGGTTGGCCACACAAGAATATCCAGAACAGAATATCTTTGATGCTGTGGAGAAACACAGAATACTGCTCAGTACAACAGGGTGCTGACTCCTCAAAACCTGGAAAGAGTAACGCGGGTACAGATGGAAGGACAGAATTTGACCCACATTATGTGTGTTCAAAACCTGCAGCTGCACCCAAAACATATTGTGAGTTAAACCAAATATTTGAATGTGAACATCACCGAAGTTTGGGATGCTGAAAATTCTGATCCAGTCCATTTCTGATTAAATGGTAGACTCAACTCAATATAGTAAGCCTATGTAATCACCATTATACTATTTGTAAATGTGGTGTTATGTCTATAAATTAAGAAGTTCAGTCAATGATATTAATTTGAGATGAGGTCACATTTCTAAATTACAAGAATAAGCTGAAGTAGCAAAATCCCTTTGACACTGGTGGAACAAGAGAAGGAAAATAGGTGAGGCATTAGGATGAGAAAATGGAAGAAATACTAGGGAAAGATGTTTAAGTGTTAAACAAGTATGGGGATGCAGCAAATAGGAAAGGCAAACTTTGGCAAGACTGTGGGGACATGGATATACCTCTGTAATGGATGCCACATTTAAAGATTGGCAAGATTTTTTAGGTAGAAGTGATATCTTTTATTAAACCAACTGAGTAGTTGGAAAAAAAGTTCTTTGCAAGCTTTCAGGCACAATCACCCTTCTTCAGGCATAGGAAACCTCAGTTTACTTATTGGCTCAATCTTTACATTTTAGACTAACCTGCAAAGACTGAATCAGTTCAGCCTCAGGCTTTTTGACTGTCTGTACTTAGTCAAGAAGTGGCAGCTATTGGGTTAGACCATAGGTCCATCTTGCCTAATATCCTGTGGCACACGATGGCAGAAAATGGATGCTGAAAGCATTTTTCCCTTGTTCCTCTCCCATTTGCAACCTCCAGCATTTCATTCTTCAAATTTTGCTTATTTAAAAGGATCCACCGCCCTTTTCAAGGAATGTATTCCCTGAATTCAAGTAACTAATGGAAATTAGAAAATAGATTCCACAATATCACCAATGGTATCTCTTCAATTCTGTCTCCTCTTTACTGCAAGATCCAGAATGACTTATTTTCTGTTTCGATTCTTTATTCCGTGAGTACTGCTAGTTCATTAATAACTTAAACGATGTGACCAGGAAGACAAGGCTATTTTTAAGGGGGCCTGAAGAATGCATACAAGTGCATACAGTCAGTTATGCATCTTTACTTGTAAAACACCTTTTGTGATTACATGTGAAAATTATGCAAGCAGCTAGACACGTGATATCTATCATACTAAAATATGAACTAAGTGGCAAGCCACACTATAAAGATGCCCCGGTGACCTTTCTAAGTCATTGTCTAACACAGTGACTATAATGAAAAGCCATTTTCTATTTGCTATTCAGTGTTTGGTTTTTTTGCCACTACATTAAATCAATACATCAACTACTTTGATGTTTCAGAAAACTGCTAATGCAACATTTGGGCTAATTAACTTCTTTTTTTTACCATCATGTGCTAAAAATTCTTTGTATTAGATCTTGCTGTCTAGAGTATTACATTTTACAACATGAAAATAATAGAAACTGACTAAATTTGTCCTTGAAGTACTGAACCAGTGTATTATGTCAAGGAGAACAAATAAAGAAATAAATGTTAATCACTACCTGGGAATAAAACAAAGTAGGGAAACAAAAAGTAATGCTCTTAAAACAAATTATGTTGATTCAGCCTTAAGTAACAATGGTCTCCAGTGGCATACTTGCAGGGCCAGTTGCAGAAAAAAGTGTATCCTGGGTCGTTTGTGGAAGGTGCCCCCTCTCCAACTGAAGGGATATCAGTGGGTGCATGTATGCTGTGGGGAGCGTGGCTACTTAGCTGAGGCCAGTTCACCTCCTTTCCCTACAGAGCAGAGCAGGGACCCAGGACACCCAGTGATATTTAACTATGTACAGGTTTAATTTATACAAAATAATATAAAACTTATAACCATAAACTTCTATCTATCTATCTATCTATCTATCTATCTATCTAGATACAGGCATGTACAGATGTTATTTACAAATATAGGTTTACACAGGAAATAGCTCTTTTCAACCCTGAACTCGGGCTCAGCCCTATCCTCTGTGGCCTTCTGATTACTTTGCAACAGGCCGTCTCAGCAGCAGGCAAAGGAGCACTTAATGATAAAACACAGGTTAATTAACTAATCAGCAACAAAAATAGCTGGCAGTGATGGGACAATAATTGAACATGCACAATCAGATTACACCAGAAGAGTCACAGACATACACAGGTAATCCTTACAATGGGTGCAGATATAAAATATCTTGTAATCTTCTCCCAGTACAATAAGAAGGATGCAGGGTTACGACAAGTATCCTACCAATATGAGAAACCAGAAGGTGACACTGGCACAGCAGCTGTGCCCAAAGAAGAAATGACAACTTGGGGAAGGATGCTGTTACCTAATAGACATCATTACCTTCTCCCAGGTCACTTGACTAGGAAGGGCCTGTAACCCTGAAATGACCATTAACAAACAGGGGCCCTAGATTCCTCTCTGGGCCCAAGAACAAATCATCCCCTTTCCTCCAGGGCTTCCCATTCATCGCTCACCACGAGGAAGGCCCTTCTCCCCTGTGGGAATCCCCTGCCCCAGGTAACTCACCACTCCCAGCATCCTCCCTCACAGCGGGTCGATCCATCCAGTTGCTGTTCATGGTGGGAAGGCCCGAGCTGCCTTGTGCAACCACCAGGACCTATCAGCCCCCTCAGCCCTTTGCAGCATCCTGTGCGCCAAAGGGTTACTTGCCTAGGGCAGGAATGTGGGTCCGCCCTCTCATGCAGCCCATCAGCTCTAGGGCTCTGTGCACTGAAGGCCTGCCTCCTGCCTTGTGCAGAGTTGAGGACCTGTGCTGCCTTGTGCAGCTGCCAGGGTACCAGCCACTCCCAGGCCCTCTCCAACCCTGTGCACCAAGGGCTCCTACCTCGTGCAGCATTTCCCAGTGGCTCAATGACGGACCAGACCTCCACTCAATTCTGTACTTCTCGGAGTCCATCACCTATGGTTGTAGGCACCGAGATCCTGATGCCACATTTTAAAACAAGAGGCCCACCTACTCACATCTTCTGTGTTGGTCTTCTTTCTTTATTAATAGTTCACCCACCATGGTTAACCCCCTTAAGATGTCACATCAGCTTTGAGAAAGTCCTAGCAAGTCCAGGAAAATGCAGTTATTGTATTTTGTATTATTGTATCAGTCATAAGAAATACACAAGAGCATCACAGTGTGGGGCACTGTCATCATTAGAGAGCTAACAAACCTTTAACATAACAAAATTAATACGCCCAGCAGTTCAAAGGCAAAGTGCAATCAGTGACTAATATTCCTAGAAATAACTTTCAAACAATGGCAGAAGCACCCCTTCCTCCCCCCGTGTTTTGTTTTTGGTTTGTGTTGAGGATAATTTTTTACTTTGCTGTCACTGCATAATTTTTTTCTAACCCCTCCCTCCCAGTTCTTCCCTAAGGTTGCTTCCTAAATAAAGTTCTCAAAAGTGAACTGGCATGTAATACTCATCATGGTTTTGTACAGACAGATTTTTAGCTGTGTAGTTCAAAGCATTTCCCCGAAGTTTACAGGTGTGCTCATCATGATTTTGTCTCAGCCTCACCTCTTCTGTCTGTGTTGTTTCCTTTGTATCTGTGGATATGCAACCTTTCTGCTATTAATAAAGTCTGTAATCTATATGGACATTTCATCTACCTCTACTTCCCATTATATATGCACATTAAAAACAAACAGATTTTTCTTATCTCCACATTAAAGGCACATACTTTGTTCTCAATCTAGAAACACTACAAAATGTTGTGAATATTTTTTTTTAATGAAAAGGTATCTACTCAACATGTTGAGTAATATAGATAAAGCTATGTAATTACTGTTGTAGTAATCTTCAGGCACAACCAGAAAAGTGTTCCACCAAATATTACATCACGTTCAGAATTATTATCTTATTGTCTCTCAATGAGCTAAGACCAGCTTAGCTGTTCTCACCCTCACTCCAGAGGCAGCTGTAATCCTTAAGGATGAAAACACTGGTAGCATTAAGGAAGAAGGCAGGGCAGAGTGGTATCTTAGAAATTAGCATGTGTGTGTATATGAGAGAGAGAGACAGAGCAAACCTTTACTCCAACCACTTTTTGATCTAGATTTCTCTGAGAAGATGCAGGTGTCAACTAGGGTTGGCCCTTTCAGAACAAAGTGCATGACCTGTCTCTCTGATCTGGCCTTCTCATGAATAATATCTTTTCTTTTTCTTCCTCACTAGTGCCTTAAAACACACTACTCTGCTTATTTTCAGTATAGAAGAAAAGTACCATATTTAGCCTCTGTGTGGACATTGCTGGTTATTTAAACTTGGTTGGAGATTAGATGCTATGCTGGCAGATGTGGTATAACCTAGAAATAATAGCTAAATCCAAATATTACATGCAGTTATTTTTAAATCTTTGATTATTTTTCTTTTACAATTACAAAAAAAAGTCTTGACTCATTCAGAGAGAGAGAGTCATTCTCCAGATCTACAAGCTCCTCCATAATATTTAGAGCACACACATAGAAATGTCTTGTCAGTTCTCCTTAGCTATTTATCATCTCTTTTTATAGCAATGCATGTGTTTTTTACTTGGTGTCTCTATTACATATGGTAAATAGAAACACCAATATGTCCATCTCTCATAAACACAGACACAAATATATAGAGAAGAGTGTTACTAAAGTTGCAACACATTCAAAAGTTAGGAAATGCCAGGATTAAGGTTTCCTGTGCAAACTTAATTTGCCCTTCCTCCTCCCACCCCCTTTGTATGCACTATGATACAGCCTTTAATTACATGATTACACTATTTTTCCCCAGAGCTCCTGCTCATTTAGGGCACAGAATGGACAGTGTTCCCTTAATGAACAAGTATTCAATATTTTGTTTCCTCCTCATTGTTCAATGTGTAGCCCTAGGCCATATTTATTGCACACTATTCAAAGCCTTCTCTGAATACAGAATTATTAATGTGCTTATGGACTTTCCTATGGCACTCTTTATTCTACTGTCTGAATACTTCACAAATATCAATTAATTTATTTTCACAACACCTCTGTAAGCTAATGGGTATTATTTATCCTCATTTTCCAGAGCGGAGTAGGGGCCAAAGAGAGTAAGGTTAAAAAAAAAATCTTATTTTAGACAATCAATTTGTCAACCTATGACCTGATTTCTCAAGGTACTTAGCACAGTTTGTACTGACTTCAGTTGCAGCCATTAGTGCTGAGCATTTCTGTAAATCAGACACAAGGGTCTCACATTAGGCACCCAAACAATGTGGAGCACACAATTAAAGCTAACATTTAAATAATTTGATTTAGGTGACTAGCCCAGCATTACAGAAAGATGATCAGACCAAGGAAGGGAGTGATTCCAGTTTTCCAGGACAGCACTTGACTATGTTATCCAACAGATCATCTTTTCTTTTCCAGCAGTCCTGTGTCTTCCGTACACATCTTCTATCTTCTGCAGCAAATGTGGCAGCGGTTCTACAGAAAATCATCTCTTTCATTACACAACTGATTTATCCTTAAAACAGGTCCATTCTTTGAGTGATGAGGCAGGTGTCCCCTGGATACCATAATACAAAAGGATAGCTGGGCAGCTCTGCACCCTGAGCAACTGTGCAATGCTTGAGGCAGCACTGGGTGCCACACTGCCCATGGCAGTGGCATGATCAGCTGCTGCTGTGGTCACAGCTATTTTTGTGCCTTCCCTCCTCCCCATCACAAAAGAGCCACCTGTGGCTGCTGCCCCGGGTCCCTCAATTATGCTACTGCAATTATATAATTAAAGACTGCATCATATTGTGTACACACAAGGGGCCTGGATTAAGGGCTGCTCAGGCAATTTTAATTCTGGCATTTCCTAGATTACATTACAAATCGTAATTCTTTTGCTTGTTCATAGTGCTTTTATATAGCACATGTGCTGAATTGTATATGCAGTCATGATAGGTATCTCAGGATTACCTGGGAAGCTCAGATTGGGACAACAGCGTACACAAATATTCTTCACCAGAAATATCTCTCTTTCAGGTTGAAATGTCCATTAGAGAATTTGTAGAGGTAGTTACAATCCCCAGCATATCCATACATTAACCTTTGAAGTGATAGTAAGTTGGCAAATTTCCCCCGTCTTCTCAAAAACATGTCATCATGCTGCTCAATTTCATGAACTGCAGTTGCCTCAGAGAATTACTATATACAAACCCCTAGATAATACCAGGAGGCTACATCAGCTACAGTCAACTTCATATAAAATGATAGGTTAGTATTTTACCACCAATTTAAAAAACAAAGGGGTTTGTGAAATTAGGAACATGACAATTTTTGGATCTTGCAGTAATTTTGAAATCATAATAAAAATGCATCTTTTCATGCTATGATTCAAAAGAGATGTCATATGAAATAACTTGTATTTACTGTCAGAAAAATAGAAAAGTTTAGGTGATTTAATCACTGATCCTCCTTTCTTCGGGTAATGCAAAGGCAGGGTTTCCTTAAAACCCCCCAGTGCTCAATGCCTAAGGTCAAATGGTGGAGTACTTCCTGATTTGTAGGAAAAATTGCCATTAAAGTCAAGTTACAAGAGAAGATCAAAAGGGAAAGCAACAAAAATTTTGCCTCAGGAAGGAATGAAGAAAGACTTTAGTTTTGAGGCTTAACTGAATACCCAGACTTTTACTTTAACCTTCAGATGAGAAAGGATCTCAAGTCCTTTGTCACCAATCTAGACTTCCAGAAATGTTAGTACAGTTTTGCTTCCTTTTATCAGGTTTAAATGGAGCATGTCTTGCTTAAGGTAAATACTTGCTCAGTTTGTATTTAGCTTACGTTAGGCTGCTTCTACGAGGAACAGGATCCTTTTCTTCTTTATTATAAACGGCAAGTAACACTGGGAACATAAGCTTTCTTGTAGACATACTATAACAAATATACATAGCTTAAATATAGGAGGCAGTGTGGCCACTGGACTGGGAGCCAGGGATACAGGGACTCTAGCAACAGTTCACCTTTTCTCACTCAGCTTTTCTGTGCCTCAGTCCTCTCTCTTTCTGCTTCTTGTTAAAGCTTGAGATGAAAGATGCTATATAAATGCCAAGTTTAGTATTTTGTCATAGTATTTTAAAGCAAATATATGTTGTAATGTTTAATATCAATAATATTTGGTACTTTTGTAGCACCGTCTATATGAGGCCCTCAAAGCCCTTTACAAGCAAAGAATTAAAAACAAGGTGTAGAAAAAATAAGTGCCTTGCTGAGGAACATACACAAGCTCTGTGGCAGAGTCAGGAATAGGAAATTAGAGGGAAGATTCAATGAAGCCTGTAACTTTCTTTCTACTGCAAGGTGACCTTCTGCACACTAGATGTACTTGATCTTGATTTTGCTTCTGCTATGGAGGCTGCCTTAACTTACAGCTGAGGCTCTAGAAGAGAACTGCCACAATAGTGTACTTAAGTGGAGCAAGAGGAAGGCAACCGGGCAGCAGCTGCAGGCACCCACCACTTCTGCATGCAAAAACAGCAGCTATCCCAGCTGTCAGCCAGCTGCACCACTGCTGCTAGCAGCCCAGAGCTACCTTCCTTTGTGATGTTTCTGCCCTGCCAAGCAGACTTTCTGCCCTGCCAGGCGGACTAAGACAGGCCTGGATGTTCGTATCCTCCAATTGTTCTTCTACAGAGTGATGCCCAGTGCTTGAGCTGTACTGGCCAGCTAAGTGCATCATTGGGTTTTTGGAATAATACTGAATTGCCCAAGCTGAGAACCTGGTCTAAAAACATTAAAATTGTTGTTGCTATCTATTTTATCCCAAATATATTTTATCCCACGTGGTATATTTTGAGAATGTTTTTTGTTTTTTTCACTGCCAGACTGGGTAAACGTGAAATAATACTTCAGACTGAACAACTCTCAACACATTTTGGGTTCAAGGAGGTTTAAGGCGGTCAGGCAAGCAAAGGTGACCACTCTCACACTACACTAGACAGGTGTTTTGATACAGCTTAATTCTTTTTCAAGCTTGATGGACAGGTCAGGAAGGCATCTGGAAATTAAGTCCATTGTGAAAACTTCCGTTTCTCCTCTTGGAAATGTTTTGCAATAGAAGCATCCCTTGGAAGAAGAAATGTTAACACGTTTGTGTAGACACACACATACTTCCCTCCTTTGTCACTTTACCAGGCACACTGGAATCATTACATATGTTTCTGTTGTTTGGAGCTCTGCGGGGTCATGACACATCCTTCAGACCTACTTTTTATTTCCTGATCGATGGAGATGCAGCCACAGTGGAGTGTAAAATGATATTCATGTACCTTCTGCCAAGCAAGAGGAAAAAAAAAAAAAGAGAAGCTTTTCTGATAAGAAAGAAATCAGAACAAGATTGCTTTTGATAAAAGATTGATGAAGAGGCGTTCAGTGCTTGCAGGAGAAAACATTTGTGAAAACAATTGATGTTGGGAGCTTTTGATAAGACATGCAAAAAAAATTTCATTTTAATATTTATTGCTTGTTGCAGAATTGATAGGCAGCTCCTGCCTGATGAGGTCATGAAATAGGAGATTAGTTCAGACAAAGTCATTATTTCTGTCTTGTGTCTTTTTCTGTTTTGATATTAGTCTGCTTCTCCCCTCCCCAGCTTCATATAATGTAATTTTTCTGTCATCTCTTATAAAATACTTGGGTGCCCATCTAGTATGAGGATAGGCATAAAAATCTCTTTCAGAGCAAAGAGGGCCTAAGTTAATGCACAAGGCACTAGTATTTGTAAACCACATTAGAGAAAAACTCAATAAGATCAATCCTTTGCAATGGATTTTTGTTAAATTACATTGACGGGTGCCATGACAATCTGCCCTAGTTGTTCATCCCCACCCACCCTTATACATGAAATAGACCCTGAGGGCTTAAATCAATAAAAGGAATTACTTATGTAGGTGTTCTGCAATATTCTTGTAGAATTATTGTGTGGTGTGAGACTGCATTTCATGTATCTAATGCATATTTAAACAAACAGGAAAATAAATATGCTGCAAAATAAAGGAATATGAGGAACAGTGGGTTCGAAAAGGCAGATATACACAATGAACTGATACCACACCTTTCTGCAGTACTTATCCAACTAGGCATCTTATGTTGGTCTGCACCACCATCATGGCACCCTTAGGAAGTTTTACTGAAATGTGGTGTTATTGTAATATAAGTCAACTGCATGCCCTTACCTAAAATATTGTATTCTGATTACCCTATCTCAGAAAGCTTAGAACAGAATACTGTTCATGTGCCAATGAGGATAATTAACAATACAGAGTAGCTTCTAGAGGAAGAGATATGAAAAAGCCTGGAACTATTTACCTTAGAGAGGAAATAAATAAGAGTGGCTATGTTAAATCACTTTAACATGGATAAAATACTGAATGACACAGGTAGATCAGGAACTTTATTCACCTTTTCTCATTATGTAAGTTAAAAAGGGGAACATTCACACATTCTATTAAAATCAAAGATATAAATGCATATACACACACACACACACACACACACACACACACACACACACAAATACAGACACACACATAGAGCAGTTAACTTCTGAAACTCATTGTAAAAAGTCATCAGAAACAAGGACTTAGCAGGGTTCCCAAGGATTGGCTATTTGTGTTAAAAATATTAAAATGTAGGTATACATGTACGACAAATGTATCCAGAAGAATTTAAAAAATTAGTTTGGGGAGAAATGTAAATCCTCATTTTTTCAGGGCATGAACCATTTTCTTAGGAATAGATGTTGGCTCAAAAACATAGCTCTGGACAGTTTATTCTATAAGTACCTGCACACTTTTCTCTGAAGAGATTAATATTGGCTGTTGCTGAAGGCAGAACAGTGGCCTAGATAAACCACTAGGGCTGGTGTGCTAGGGCAGTTCCTGTCTTTCCAGGAACTTGATATACAGCATATTGCTTCCTCAACAGAAGTTTGTGCAATAATCCTTCTGTTTCTAAAAGCAGCAAAAGTAGTGTTAAGCATGATGATAAAATGCAAACAAAAAACCCCCCAAACCCTGGAAAAATAGTATTTTCCTCACTACAAAGAAGTAGACAGTGAAAATGTTCACAGTTGCCAGGGGAAGGTGTTTTAAGATTCTGTTTTGCAGCTCAGAAGAAAGAGATATCTCATAGGATATGTTAGGAGTTTAGGAAAGTAATTAGTGATGTTTTACTGAATACTAGATTAAATATTAGCTTGGAATGCTTATGTAAATGGCCTGAGTGCAAGAAAGATTTGCCCCTGGGCAGCAATCATTTACATATACGTTCATTTGGAAAAAGTTTCTTGTGTAACTTAAATATGCATAACTGGCTCTCTTTCCTCTCTGACCACTGCTTACTGATTTTGTGTATCTTGTAAGTACAGAGTGCAGTTAAGAGAACGCTTTTATTGGGTATAGAAGTGCTTTGCTTTTTGTCTTTTGAACGTAAAATCAGCAGACTTCCCATTTAAGTGATAATTTTTTAGTGCGGAGCCAAAGTTAGAGCATATGACTATTTTGTATTCAGTTTTGCTCTGCATATGTCCTGTGTGGGCAATGGCTGTCAGAGGATTCTTAATCCTGCTTTGTCTGGAATGCCACAGCTGAAACCAGCTCCTGCAGTGCTAATACATTGCAAATTGTATTGAGTGACAGGTTTTTTAAGGGCTTACAACATAACTTGAAAAAAGCATGTCTTTTATATTTGTTTTCTCTTCATTCCTATTTCAAGTCCAATGGTGGGGGCGGATTGCCACTGGTCATTGCTGTTGAAAATGATAGGAAACGTGGCTTGACCAGTACTGTACAGTCTCAATTTAAGAAAAATGATTCACTGTGCTGGAATTTCTAGGATCTTTTAAAATTTGTTAGAATTTTTTTTACAGAAAAATGGATTTTAAGAGCCCATGTTACAGACTTGTAGCATTCATATAACTGGACTATGACTATAACTTCTGGGGTGCATCTTTGTATTTGCAAAATTCCAAATAATATTGAAAATAGACTTTATTGATGATCATAAAGATTCAGCCACAGCTTAGATATCATTTTGATTAGCTATGAGAGTTGCTGCTGTTTCCATAGATAATGCTTGTTTCCAGCAGCTCATTGTCATATTAATGCAAAACAGTTTTTCCCATCAGAGTTAAAAAAAAAAATCTCTCTGCAACAGGTTATCCATTTATTTGAAGTCTATATAAAACAAGAGACTTTGCAGTTTTATTGTGAAAGACACAGTAATATAAATGGTAATTACTGCCCTATATTAAACTACTACTTTCTTTTAAAGTGAATTTAGGGCTAGCAGATTGATTGACAGCATTAGGCAATAAAGTTCTCTGTACACTTTTAGATTATGAGCGGTGGTTTGAAAGCTTACACACACTGCCCCACTAATATGGCTCAAACTTGTTTTGCAAGGACCATGCTTAAATCTAGTCTCTCTGTGTTTGTTCCTGG
>NW_017728943.1:110301663-110363205 GCF_001723895.1 Crocodylus porosus
AAACAAGGACTTAGCAGGGTTCCCAAGGATTGGCTATTTGTGTTAAAAATATTAAAATGTAGGTATACATGTACGACAAATGTATCCAGAAGAATTTAAAAAATTAGTTTGGGGAGAAATGTAAATCCTCATTTTTTCAGGGCATGAACCATTTTCTTAGGAATAGATGTTGGCTCAAAAACATAGCTCTGGACAGTTTATTCTATAAGTACCTGCACACTTTTCTCTGAAGAGATTAATATTGGCTGTTGCTGAAGGCAGAACAGTGGCCTAGATAAACCACTAGGGCTGGTGTGCTAGGGCAGTTCCTGTCTTTCCAGGAACTTGATATACAGCATATTGCTTCCTCAACAGAAGTTTGTGCAATAATCCTTCTGTTTCTAAAAGCAGCAAAAGTAGTGTTAAGCATGATGATAAAATGCAAACAAAAAACCCCCCAAACCCTGGAAAAATAGTATTTTCCTCACTACAAAGAAGTAGACAGTGAAAATGTTCACAGTTGTCAGGGGAAGGTGTTTTAAGATTCTGTTTTGCAGCTCAGAAGAAAGAGATATCTCATAGGATATGTTAGGAGTTTAGGAAAGTAATTAGTGATGTTTTACTGAATACTAGATTAAATATTAGCTTGGAATGCTTATGTAAATGGCCTGAGTGCAAGAAAGATTTGCCCCTGGGCAGCAATCATTTACATATACGTTCATTTGGAAAAAGTTTCTTGTGTAACTTAAATATGCATAACTGGCTCTCTTTCCTCTCTGACCACTGCTTACTGATTTTGTGTATCTTGTAAGTACAGAGTGCAGTTAAGAGAACGCTTTTATTGGGTATAGAAGTGCTTTGCTTTTTGTCTTTTGAACGTAAAATCAGCAGACTTCCCATTTAAGTGATAATTTTTTAGTGCGGAGCCAAAGTTAGAGCATATGACTATTTTGTATTCAGTTTTGCTCTGCATATGTCCTGTGTGGGCAATGGCTGTCAGAGGATTCTTAATCCTGCTTTGTCTGGAATGCCACAGCTGAAACCAGCTCCTGCAGTGCTAATACATTGCAAATTGTATTGAGTGACAGGTTTTTTAAGGGCTTACAACATAACTTGAAAAAAGCATGTCTTTTATATTTGTTTTCTCTTCATTCCTATTTCAAGTCCAATGGTGGGGGCGGATTGCCACTGGTCATTGCTGTTGAAAATGATAGGAAACGTGGCTTGACCAGTACTGTACAGTCTCAATTTAAGAAAAATGATTCACTGTGCTGGAATTTCTAGGATCTTTTAAAATTTGTTAGAATTTTTTTTACAGAAAAATGGATTTTAAGAGCCCATGTTACAGACTTGTAGCATTCATATAACTGGACTATGACTATAACTTCTGGGGTGCATCTTTGTATTTGCAAAATTCCAAATAATATTGAAAATAGACTTTATTGATGATCATAAAGATTCAGCCACAGCTTAGATATCATTTTGATTAGCTATGAGAGTTGCTGCTGTTTCCATAGATAATGCTTGTTTCCAGCAGCTCATTGTCATATTAATGCAAAACAGTTTTTCCCATCAGAGTTAAAAAAAAAAATCTCTCTGCAACAGGTTATCCATTTATTTGAAGTCTATATAAAACAAGAGACTTTGCAGTTTTATTGTGAAAGACACAGTAATATAAATGGTAATTACTGCCCTATATTAAACTACTACTTTCTTTTAAAGTGAATTTAGGGCTAGCAGATTGATTGACAGCATTAGGCAATAAAGTTCTCTGTACACTTTTAGATTATGAGCGGTGGTTTGAAAGCTTACACACACTGCCCCACTAATATGGCTCAAACTTGTTTTGCAAGGACCATGCTTAAATCTAGTCTCTCTGTGTTTGTTCCTGGTGAGCTTTATAGAAGTATTCTGGTTCTGATGGCTGAGAATTTAGGTTATAGATTATAATTTCCCTCAATTTATAAACTTTTTAGAAAAGAGGTGGATAAATAACCTTAACAAAGTCCATCTCTTCCTTCAGTCTGCTGCATGAGTTGGATGAGTTAGATTTTTGTGGGAAAGTTTGTGTTCCTGCTTGTTTGCAAGCTATGAGCTAATTATTTTCTTTTATGTTCCCAGGTACTTACATGGTTTGTGTTCTAAAGATAGGGTAAGTTTTATAACTTACACAAATATAAAAATAAAGAGTTCCTAGTAAAAAAAAGTGTCTTCATGTCTGTGACAGGGAGCCAGAGGTTTATGTTATGGACAAGGGGGAAACACAGCTGATGAGCCTTCTGCAGGAGTGAAATAACTAGCTGAGATAATGGCTGTGGACCACAGGACTAGCCGGCAATGGAAAAGGATAAAGTGGCTCATTAGCCTGAGGGCAAACACCTGTGTAAGCATGAGACTCAATAAAGAGGTAAGGCAGAATCTTGGGGATAGATAAAGTCAAGAACACCTGGAAGGAAGGACAGACCAGCTGGAAATGGAGCCTTCTGGGGCAAAAAAGCAGCTGCCTACAAAGCTGGAGAAGAGCCACAGTGCAGTGAGCAGTGCAGGGAGAACTTTGGGAAGGACAGCTCTGGTTCTACCCAGGATGGGGAAAGTTTTCATTTAAAGCAATAGCTCATTTTTGTTTCCATTTCCAATGTTTGTTCACCCAAGTTGGGGAGGGATTTTGGTTTAAAGCAGCAGCTTGCATTTTTGTTTTAAACAAAATCAGAGGACCAATGTGGCTACAAAGGGGCAAAGGGGAGCCACAGGGTGAGGTGCCTTGAGAAGCACACTGAGTTCTGAGCCTTGCTGGGGGCAGGGATACCAGTGACAAGAAGGACACAAGGGCATGAGTCTGCCAGGGCTGTGCACAAGCCAGGCCAGTGGAGGCCTAGGGGACTGGGCCCAGGAGCTCAAGGTTCCAAACAGAACAAGAGAACCCAGCTAGATGAAAGGAGTCAAGGCCAGGAAGGCTCTTACAAAGACTCTGAGACCTGAAGGGCTAAATAGTGTGGAGGGCAATTATCTCTACTGTGATAATGACTGGCAACACCAGCGAGGCATGGGCATGGTTGGAGACCACAAATACAGCCCTTAAGTCACCTGGTGCCTATCTATCAGGAATAGCTTGGCAGCAGACAGGATTCCTTTTGTTCCTTAGGCAGCCTCCCAACTCTTTCCCCCAAACAACATCAAGGCATGGCAAGCAAGTGAGAGGGAGGGCAAAAGGAACAGGAAGAGGCAGGAATTGTGGGGTCACAAGACGACACTACCATGCTATTTGATCCCATCGCGCCACAACATCATTAAAATTACATCATACTAAGCATTCATTGCTGTCCCTGTTGGCAGCTTGGCGACATAAAAGAAAATAATTAGCTCATAGCTTGCAAACAAGCAGGAACACAAACTTTCCCACAAAAATCTAACTCATCCAACTCATGCAGCAGACTGAAGGAAGAGATGGACTTTGTACTGTACTCTAAAAGGTAACAAACTTGGGCTCTTTCATACCAGAGAGGGAAGTGAATTACAGTTTTGAGCGTTCTCTGCTGAGATTCCGTACTACTGGCTTCTAAACACAAATCTTTGAAGTATTAGCTTGAATGTTTCAGATGATGTCAGCTACTACAGGAGTATTCAGAGAATAGGCAACTATTTTCCAGATAGAACCAGAAGCCATATATGTCGTCACGGATACATGCTGATACTTAGAATTGAACCAGATGCAAATGGAAAGCAAGTGTAGTTTTATGGACAACTGGCGGTATATGTTCTTCATAGATAACAGAGCTCAGCAGGCAGGCAGCTGTATTCTGCATTCATTTTAGCTTCTAAGAGCTCTTCAAATATACAGTGCATTGCAGTAATCTTCTCTCGAAGTAGGAAAAGTCTCTCTCTGAGTGCTAGTTCCAGATTTGGGATGTTTGTTCCTGGTGAGCTTTATATAAGTATTCTGGTTCTGATGGCTGACAATTTAGGTTATAGATTATAATTTCCCTCAACTTATAAACTTTTTAGAAACGAGGTGGATAAATAACCTTAATAAACAGGACATCAGTTAGCTCTGCTGTCTTTTATCATTTCAGCATTTGTTCACAAACTCACATGCCTATAATCGGAATTTTTTTTAAATTTATGGAGTTTATTCTTATCAGAAGGTACGTACAAGTGTTACATTTAGATTGATGTAACCAGGGTTAGGTTGATCTAAGTGCCTGGGCATGCACGTGTAAACTGGGTTTATATTGCACAAAAAATGGCAGGCCTGATCTAAGTTAGTTCACCTCTTGAGCAACTTTAGACTGATCTGGGTTAACCTGATCTAAAATGGGGTAACCTGGTCTACTGTATTACCTAACCTTAGTATTAGAATTTACGTGGTGGCACTGAAGTCATGAAAATGGCTTGGACAAGAATATTCTGTTCTTTGAAGACAACATTTATTGAGTACAGCAAGGTCTCACAGGTTTTATCATGTTTATGGCCTGGGTGGCACTGTTCACAGAGTGCCTACTACTCACTTTGAAATCTAAACTGTTGTAGCCTCCTGCTTTCTTAATCACAGCAGAGTGTCTACTGCCCATTCAAGTAGTCTGCCCTCCTTGCCCCCCACCTAGGTTAGTTACTCAACATCTTTTCACTCGCTACAGAATTCATTAAAGGGCCCAAAATTGCTATGACTTTTGCCATGAATTTGCCAACAAAGTGAATGGCCGCATGCATTCTCAGCCCAACCCAGATACTCAGCTGGCTACTAGGGCTGTGTGAAACAGCACCATTCCAATTCGACTTCTGTTTTGATGATTCGAGGGAACAGCATTTTGTTTTGAGTTTCATTTCATGTTGAAAGCACTGTTCCATTACATTTGGTCAACATTGTTTTGCTGGTTCGATGTTTTGTCCATAGGTTATTATGTGGAAACATAAAATGCAGCAGACAGGCAGATCAGGGGCTTGCCCACACCCCCAGGAGAGCTGCAGCACTGTACCGGAGATGAGAGAAGATGAGTACTGCCATCTGGGACCAGTGCTGGGAAGACAGCTGCTGCCACTGGTCCCAGGCAGTAGCACCCAGCTCCTCTCATCCGGCAGGCAGATTGGGGGCTCACCTACACCCCCAAGAGGGCTTCAGGGGCTGTACCAAAGTTCTCCTTGGGGTGCGGGTACCTGATCTGCCTGCCAGATAACAGACTGGCGCTGGGCACATCCTGCACCCAACGCCAGGAGGATTGGTGCTGCTGCTTTGCCCCAACTGGCAGCACCTGGCTCCTGTTATCTGGCAGGCAGATCAGGGGCACTCACCCCCAGGAGAACTCCAGTGCAGCCTCCGCAGCCCTCCTGGGGGTGCTGGTGGTCCCCCAATCTGCCTGCCAGGACAGGAGATGGGTGCTGCTGCCTGGGTCCAGTGGAGCCAGGGAAGATCAGCTCATGTGGGGACCTGCCACCTAGATCCCAGGGCGGGGGAGGGTTCCCACATGAGCTTAACTGCCCTGGGCCCCACACCCTCCTTGAGCCGGGATCAGGGCAATGGATCCCTGTGTGAGCTGATTTTCCCCAGACCCATGCTGGAGCCAGCTCAAGGAGGGCGTGGAGCCTGGGGCAGATCAGCTGTATGAACTGATTTGCCCTGGCCCCATACTGGAGCCGGCTCAAGACGGGTGCAAAAATTTCAAAATGTTTCAAGTTCCCTTGCTCATCCCAGTCAAAGTCCCAAGCCTTGGCTGTATGTCTCTGGGGAGATTTAAAAACACCCTGACACATATAGGAGAAAAGTGGGGGTGGGGGCAAATCAGCAAAGCCCAGTAGCATGGGAAATATCCATGACAGAAATCAGGCATAGCTATACTTAGATTGTCCTTTACCAGGGAATGAGTTAGTTGTTCTTTGGTTTCTCTCCTTGTCTCTTCAAGTGCTTCAGTTAATCAAGTATGAAAAAGTAAAGGAGTAATGCAATTTTTCACCTCAGTGAATCAGTGTGGGAGAATGTATATAAATAGCCAGCTACTATTAAAATAAAATAGTATTCAAAATTAAAAATAATTAGGGTTATGCTGTTCGATGGAATTGGTGGCCTACTCTGTGTTTACCTATAGTGTGTCCACTTTGTGGATTGGATTTAAGAATCAGAGAATAAGAGATGATCCTATATTTAGTTCCTAATTTAGTAAGCCCAGAATTTCCCCCCCACAACTTCTAAATATTCTAAAGTTGTACATAAACTCCACAGACTTCAGTAAGACTAGAATTTCATATATATGTGTGCATGCGTGTATGTCCAGAATCTGAACCTGGATCTAAATCCAAATTTTGTAGTTGGGCATCTGCTGTGTAATGATCTGTAGCAATATCTGCATTTAACTCCCCCAAAGTTCAAAGTAAGGATTTGAAATTTTCTTTTGAGGCCTATCAGTAGAAAGCATGTGACAAGCTGTAAGCTACTCTCATATGGAAGAAAAAATGTTACAGTACAAAATGTGTTCAAATTCAGTTTCAAGAATCATATTTGTCTCCATAACTTTTCATTTTCTAACTAAATCTGAATGCTAAACTTTTTGCTCATAATGGATGATATAAGATGTAACATGGAAGATTTCTATCTTAAAATTGAGTGACCTCAGGGGAAAACAGCTTAGAAGATTTTTTTTGTCAAAGTGAAAATAAAAGACCTCTCTTAAGGCAGGTTTCCTTTATCTTTTTTATAGATCATTATTCTCTTGTTCTGAGGCTCAAAAACATCTTTCATCTGTGACTCAACAAGGCTTTTTCACCTCCCTTTTACAGTCATGCATTTAATATACAGGTTTATTATTTAACAGAAAGTGTGAGAGGTCACATTTATAAGTAAAACAAATGAAAGGGTGTTTTGAACTTGACCTTTTAGTTGTTTATAGTAAAGCTTCATTCCTCCTATTGTACCTTTCTTTTAGCATTCATCTTATCCCTTTAATTTTCTGCTGTTTACATTATTTTGTATATTTCTTGGTAGAAGGTGTGATTAGTTATAACAATTGGAAGGAAAGAGGTGAAGCTATAAAATGTGTATGTGTAGTAGAAATATATAGTAAGAGTGCTACCTGTTAAAATATAGTTAACCTACCGTTTATATTTCTGAAGAATCATTGATTCATTATTTAATGGATGTAGCTATATAATCAACTTGAACATGGATGTAACTTGATCATGGATGTAATTATATCATCAACCTCTCTCCCCACAACCTCAGAACAAAAGGTTTGATGTCAGTACAAAAGGAGGGTATGTGGAACCAGGAGGAAAGGAATAAGCCAGAGTATGTGTGGGTCAATGAGGTAATTGTTGGTCTGGAAGAGAGGGGCCTTGGGTTCTAACTTGGGCCGTTGGTCCTGAAGGGGCAGAAACTTCCCCTCCCTTCATCTGTGTTTTTCGTAGATTATGTAAGTGGCTCAGCCAGAGTGCCACGAAGTAATTAATGAATGATGACTGACCTGGGAAATGTTGTTAGAAGTGAGAGAGGCCCTGGCTCAAACATCCTCTGGGTGAAGACTACAGCCCATGAGCTCATGGTTCCCAGGTGATTTCCCTAGCCACTGATCTATGGGGGTAAAAGAGGGACACATGACTTTTCCTATTCCTGAGGGTGAGTTTGGTAGTCAAAAGTTCTGCCTAACTCCACTTTCGGGCATTTAAGGGTGCTATGTACCCACAAGGGACATGTGCATAAATCATAATTGCTACTGAATATGCTCAGTCTGTGCGACTAAATAGTCACACATAGTTGTCCATGTGTGTAGGGCTATGTGCTCAGGAATAGAATGTCAGCTTCTGTGTAAGTGGCTGCTTTGGGACTTAGATAACAAAATGTCATGTAGGTGACTGAATATAAATGACCACAAAAGAAAAGATTGCCATGCTTAGTTCACACTGGTTGATGCCAGGGAAAAATGGGCCAGAAGAGGCAAGTCCCATCTGGTGAGAACTAGGGAAGGGTCTAGGAGAATGGAGAGGGATGGGTATGTGAAGGATAAAGGGAAGGATAAAATGGGGTGGGGAATGCAGGGTATCAGGGGAGAAGGAATTAAACTGGGGCGGGGATTAATTTTGGACAGAGGGCCACTTACTAAGACTTGGCAAGCTGTCGAGGGCTGCATTGGTAGCCCTTGACAGATGCCCCACCCCAGTTGCCATCTTGTGACCAGCAGTCCTGCCTCTAACCCCCTGGCCTTTGCCAACAGAAGTCCCTCCCCTTGCCCCCAGAAGTACTCCTTTTAGCAAGAGGTTTTGCCATCTTGGAATCAGAAAAATACTAAATTATGTTCTAAAAAGCCAACACCTACAGCATTCATTAATTTGGTTTAAAAAAATATTTTTGTCCTGATTTACATGTGTTTGTGTAGTGTACATAGAAGTTATGATTGCACATTAGCTTAAAATAAAGTCTTACTTTTGTATATTGTGGGGTATAGGTTTGTAGAGGGCTGTGGATGTATGGATAAGTGGGGTGAGGGAGCATGTGGGGGTGTGTGTGTGGATATGTGGGGTGTGGGTGGGTATGGGATGGGTGCCTGGGGTCTGAGAGCGGATGTGAAGGGTCTATGTGTATGGCAGTGTGAGGGGGGTGTGGGTGCATGTGTATGGTGGGGTGTGCATGTGGGACTCAGCCTATGAACACTCACCCCAACCCCCACATATACTCTGCCTCTGCCTGTCCCCACACACACAGTCCCTGCCTGCCTATATACATGCACACATCCCTGTAGTGGTGTGGCCTCATGCTCCCTGGTCGGGTGATGCAGCCAGCAGACACATGGTGCTGGAGCCGGGCAGAGGCAGAAAGGGAGTGAAATGGCTGGGGGTGGGAGCGGCTGAGCTGTCAGTTTTCTTTAGTCCCCAAAGCAGATAGGAATGTCTCAATTCTTAGCTCCCAATATGCTTCCCCTCTACATTTAGTGGTACCTTCTTTTCATTCCCCGCTGTCTCTCTCTACATAAGGCTCTGGGTACAGCAAGGGGAGACCTGCTTGCCACTGCCACTGTCTCCAGATGACCCAGGGCAGTGAGAGCCCCAGGACTGCTCCAGCCCCATTCCAGCACAGGGAGCTGAGCTCAGACAGTGACAGTGGTAGTGGTGGCAGTGGCGGCAGCAGACAGGTTCTTTGTCTCTGCTTGATTACCCCAGGTGTTCCTTGCCATCCCAGGAACAGGTGCAGGGAGGGGGAACCTACCTGCCTTTACTGCTGCCCCTGGCCCAGCCTGGTTCCCTGTGTAGTCACCCCCACCACACCCCTGGTTGGAGAAGGGCAGGAATGGTTAGGACAGCAGCAGCATTTGGATTTTCCCTTCCTGTGCTCAGAGTCATAAGTAGAGAGGGCAAGAGGGGAAATGGGAGTGGAGGAGAGGTGCCACTGAGCAGGGTGGGGAAGGGAGGAAGTGCCAAGTGTGGTGGGGGGAGATTCTTACCTGCTTTCAAGTCAAGTCAGTCCCAAGGCTGCTGAGTCTGTTGGGGCACCTTGGATGCTATAACAACCCTCTTGCACTCTGCTCTGTGTCTGGCTAGCTTTGTGCACTGTCAGTTGAGGCCTCATATAGTCCTTAATATTGGTTCCCCATCTCTCCTTGGGTCTACCTCTTTTTCTCTTTCCTTCCACTGCAGCCTGCCTTATGGTGTTGGCAGGGGTGTCCAGCCTCATGCTGTGTCTGAACAATGGCAGCTTCCTTCATCGCACAACCTCCCATAGCAGTTTTTAGGTTCCAGTTTCTTGACTGATCTGCTGCTTGACAGACTCATTGGTGTGGTGCTCAGTGTATGAGACACACGGCAGTCTCCTAAAGCAGTGCATTTCAAAGGCCTCAATTCTCTTTTCTAACTTCTTATTAAGCATCCAGGCCTCACAGCCATAAACTGTCATTGAAATGACCACAGCATGCACCAGATGTAACTTGACCTTCAGTCATAATATTGCTACTTGTCCAGATTTTCTTTAGCTTTGTTAGTTGGCTGGTGGCGACCGCTATTCTGGTCTTGACTTCCTTTTCAGGTGTTAAGTCTTCTGTGATGGTGGCTTCTAGATACTTAAAACGTGTACCTTTTTCTTGTTTTTCATTGCCAATATTCACATCAACATTGCTGTTGGTGATCTTGGAGGTTGTCATCACTTTACTTTTCTTAGTGCTTATTTCCATTCCATGGCTCTTTTTAGTTTTGTCTAGCATTTCTGTAAGTTGTTGAAGCTGTTCAGGTGTCCAACAGGGAATAAAAGGGGATCCCCCATCCCCTGAAGTGATCAGGGAGCCAGTGAACAGGGGCAGCAAACAGGGCAAGCAGTTCACAGGCAGTTTGCAGGCCAGTTCCCCACCACCCCCTCCCCTCCCCTCCCTCTTTTGGTGGGAGAGCCTTTCAGCTTGGTGTAAGGAAGCAGGGGGAAAGGAACCCTTTGGGGTCAAGGTGTTAGCACCACTGTCCACTAGATAGAGCTTAGGGATCATTAAAGCACAATTAACTCTTACATGGAATGTGAAATATGATCACAGACAACTCAGGGCACCAAAATTAAAAATCTAACTTTATTATCGCAGCAAGTATTATCTTAGCAATTTCTGTATTCAGAAAGAGAAAAACATTCAGTATAATCATCTCACCCAATCCCAGATGTTGCTTTACTCACAGAAAAGTCTGGCCACACAGTTCCAGAAATCAAAGGGTGCACCATTGCCTGGGACGATGCAGACAGGTGTTGAAGGCTGGATTTATGATGATGACAATGATAATTCTTGCTGGCCTCTTTTATGCTTTTCTTTAACTTCACTCCTTTGGTGACTTCTTGCTTCCGGATTGGTCTCTTTGCAGTCAGAATATTGTCCGTATTTTATCCTGCCAGTACATTCCTTTTTCAACAGACGCATCACAAGCTTACCTTAATTTGGCCTTTTTCCAGTGTCTTACTTTAGGCATTGTCCATTGGTCTCTCCCTTATCACTTCTCCTTAAGATACCCAATCATTTCATCCCTCTGATTCAGCTGGTCAGTGCCAAGTTCAATTAATTTGAGCTGGTACCAAAAGTATTGCTATGTTGTGTTAGAAATACTTCTCACAATGATAGAAAAGAAAAGAAACACCATGTGAGGAAACTTAAGGCCATTAGCTGCTTACAAGAGGCAAGGCCAACTTATATTGCAGACACCAGCAAAATGAAAAGTTCAGATAACAGGCTATACAGAACTTAAGCAATGATTAAGTAAGGCAGAATATAAAAGAAAACTTTAAACAATATTGTAATTCACAACTCTATAAACAAGTTCAACTTTTAAAAATAAAATATGACAAGCTACCCAACAAAGGAACAGTAGACAGGCCAGCTTTCAGGTGTCTTCCTTAGGGAAGGTGTGCTTGAAAGAAGAGCAGTAAGAGAAAAGAGACAGATTAAGAGACCTAGGGAATTGGCTGGAGGATGTCACAATGCCAGAGCCACTGCCTCTGGTTGCACCTGTGAGATTTCTGTCCAGGCAGGACCGCTCGCCCACCCAGATCCAGGTTTGGCACTGTTGGGACTACGCTTGCAGGTTCCTTCCCATGACAGCTAAATGGGGTAGTGCTTGTGGTGTGTGCAGTGCCACCTCATGGTGTCTCTCAGAGAACAGGCAAGACAACTACAGGAGGAGTTGATGAGGCTCCGAAGCATCCTCTGCCATGAGTTCATTGATTCGATGCTGGAAGAGACCATGCCAGACTGAGGAGAAAGAATTGCCAGAGGCAGTGCTATAGAAGGGAGAGGACATGGACTCCCAGGAAGGTGGAAGCTGGAAGCTTGCGACCTCTGGCAGCAAGTGGAAATCCTCATCTCCACCTGCAGCAGTTTCTCTGGAGAACCGATGTGGAGCCCTAGCAACAGAGGGTGAGGAGCATGTTCCGCTGGTGGAGGGGGACAGGCCAGGCCTCCCCAAGGTGGGAAGGATCAAGACCACCACCACCAAGATGAAGTGATGGGTGGTGGTGGTTGGAGAATAGCTTCTGCAGGGGATGAAGGGATCCATCTGCTGACTTGACCTGTTGTCTTGGGAACTCTGCTGCTTGCCTGAAGCCTGGATCCAAGATGTCACAGAGGGATTATTGAGGCTCATCTGATCCTCTGATTACTATTCCATGCTGCATAATCATGTGGGCACCAGTGATACTACTGGGAAGACCCTGAGCAGTTCAAAAGTGACTACAGGGCTCTGGGTGCAAAAGAGTGATGAAGAGGACAGAGCCTCAGGTTGTGTTTTCTTTGATCCTTACAGTCAACGGAAAGGGCCTGGGAAGGAGCAAGTGCATCCTACAGATCAGACCCTGACTATGTAGGTGGTGTTGCTAGCAGAACTTTGTCTTCTTTGCAAACAGGATGATGTTCCAAGAAGAAGGATTATTAGGAACAGAGGGGATCCACCTGATGAAGAGAGGAAAAATCATCCTCACAGATAGGCTTGCTAACCTAGTGAAGAGGGCTTTAAACTGGGTTCACTGGGGGATGGAGACCAAAGCCCCGAGGTAAGTGGGGAAGTCAGTGACTTAGAGGGAGAGCAAGCAGGAAGGGGCAACAGGGGAGATGTTATTATTTTTCCTGAGAAATCAGGACAATCAACTAGTTACCTCAGGTGCTTGAACACAAATGCATGGAGCCTGGGAAACGAGCAGGAAGAATTGGAAGTCCTTGGCACAGTTACAGAACGAAGACATGATTGGAATGACAGAGACAATTGGTGGGGTGGCTCACATAACTGGAGCACTGTCATGGGTGGGTACAAACTGTATAGGCCTGTCAAAAGTCTCTAGGGATGTCTGTACACATGCAGAGAGGCTGCTCTGATGTACTGTAACTACAGTGTGTCGGAGCAGACTCTATTAATCGAAACTGCTGGAGCATGATAATTGCCACGCTCCAGTAGACTCCAGCATCACATGTATTAGCATCCCTGTGCTGAAAAATGGTGGTGGTAGGGGCACTTTAACTAAAGCCATTTTTCAGTCTGGGGATGCTGATACATGCGCCACTCTGGGCTCTTTAATTAGAGCGCCCCATCCTCACTCCCAAAGCACATGTATAAATGCCCTGGGTTGGAGAGTGTTGCAGACAACGTCCTGGTGCATGTGCTGGAGCGTCCAACTAGGGCCTGTGCTTTTCTAGATCTGCTGCTCAGAAACTTGGAAGAATTGGTGGGGAATGTAGTAGCAGATGGCAACTTGGGCAGCAGTGACCACAAGATGATTGAGTTCAGTATCCTAAGGACAGGAAGGATGGAGAGCAGCAGAGTAAGGACTCTGGATTTCACAAAAGCAGATTTCGACTTACTTAGGGAACTCATGGACAGAGTCCCCTGGGAAGCCAGTCTGATGTGGAGGAGGAGTCCAGGATAGCTGGCTATACTTTAAAGAAGCCTTACTGAGAGTGCAGGAGCAGGTACTGAAGAACTCTTCAGTAAACTAAATCACAAAAAGGAAGCTTATAAGAAGTGGAAAATTGGACAAACAACTAGGTAGGAGTATAGAAGAATTGCTCAGGCATGATGGAATGAAATCTGGAAGGCCAAAGTGTAGTTGGAGTTGCAGCTAGCAAGGGATGTGAAGGGTAACAAGAAGGGTTTCCACAAGTATGTCAGGAAGAAGAGGCGGATCAGGGAAAGTGTGGGTCCCTTACTAAATGGGGGAGGAAACCTAATGATAGATGATGAAGAAAAGGCTGAAATTCTCAATGCCTTTTCCACCTCAGACTTCACAGGAAAAGTCAGCTCCCAGACTACTGCACCTGGCAGCCCAGTCTGGGGAGAAGGCAAGTAGCCAACAGTGGCAAAAGAACAGATTATGGACTATTTAGAAAAGCTGGATATATACAAGTCCATAGGGTCAGATGGGATGCACCTAAGGGTGCTGAGAGAGTTGGCTGATGTGACTGCAGGGGTACTTGCCATCATCTTTGAAAACTCATGGTGATTGGGAGAAGTCCTGGATTATAGGAAAAGGACGTAGTGCCCATCTTTAAAAATGGGAAGGAGGATGAACCAGGGAACAACAGACCAGTTAGCTTCACCTCAGTCCCTGGAAAATCAGGAGGCGGATCCTTCAAAGAATCCATTTCTATGCACTTGGAGAAGAAGAAAGTAATTAGGAACAGTCAGCGTGGATTCACCAAGGGCAAGTCTTGCCTGACCAACCTGATTGCCTTCTGTGATGAATGACTGGTTATCTGGATGAGGGGAGACTAGTGGATGTGTTATACCTTGATTTATAGCAAGGGTTTTGATATGGTCTCCCACAACATTCAGGTAGGCAAGTTAAGTCAGTACGGGCTGTATGAAAGGACTGTAAGGTGGATAGAAAAGTGGTGGAGCATTGGGCTCAGAGGGTAGTAATCAATGGCTCAATGTCTAGCTGGCAGCTGGTATCAAGGGGAGGGCCCTTGTGGGGGGTTGCTCTTGGGACCAGTTTTGTTCAACATGTTCATCAGTGACCTGGAAAATGGCATAGAGTTTACCCTCAGAAAGTCCGCAGATGGCATTAAGGTCGGGGGGTAGTAATAGATATGCTGGAGGGTAGGTCAATGATTCAGAGTGACCTGGACAAATCAGAGGATTAGGCCAAAAGAAATCGCATGTGGTTCAACAAGGACAAGTCCTGCACATAGGATGGAACAATCCTGTGCACGAGTACAGGCTGAGGGTGGCCTGGCTGAGCAGCAGCTCAGCGGATTGTAGGTCCCAGCTCCAAGACCACAATTGATTGTATTAGCTCTGTGGAGCAGTTCCAAGTTAATGTAACATGTGTCGCTTGGTATGATCACTCAAAAAGGCTACAATACAAAAACACCTGGCATGTGTTATACTGTTTGAACACTCAGGGCATCTCATTTACACATGCTCTGGGGTGAGGGTGAGGGGTGCTTTAATTAGTGTGGCTCCAATAGCTTTTCTAACTCGACCACCTGCAGCATTATATGAATGCATGCATTCTGCATCCCACACTTCAAAATGGCAGTGGGGGCACTTTAACTAAAGTTCATCAAAGAACTTTAGTTAAAATCACCCCTGCCACCATATTGAAGCACAGGGATACTGAAGATACATGACATGGAGGGGCTTGGAGCATGCTGATTAATCTGCTGGACGTCGGCTAATTAGCATGCATCAGAGCAGACGTCCAGCATGTGTACAGGTGCCCTCAGATACTAGTGTTTTAAGGTTACCTACTTCTCTTTGTAGCTGTGTTGGTCTAATGATATAGGCAGACAGGGTCCTTTTGGTAAATGTGTTATCTTTTATTACACTAACTAAATAGTTGGAATAAATTGTTCTTTGCAAGCTTTCAGGCACAAACACCCTTTTTCAGACAAAGGGAGTGTCTGCTGTTGTTTTGCATCCAGGAGAGCACAAAAAACAACAGCAGACTCTCCCTATGCTTGATGAAGGATGTTTGTGCCCAAAAGCTTGCAAATAACGTTTTTCCAACTATTTAGTTGGTCTAATAAAAGATAAAGTGAGGATTATACTTCTAACAACAACAGTGGATGCAGACAATAAAAGATATGCAGATTGAGATTCTATGATTTAAAACATCTCCTCCAGCTAATTGTCCCTCCATGTAATAGGAAGTCTTGATTAGACTAAAAAAAGAAAAAGCTTTGATTTACAGTATAACACTGGAGGTAACAGATTACAAAGGTGTTTTTTTTTTTTCACTGAAAGCTGCTCATTAAACAGAATTGCTGGTCTTCTTGGCTTTCTACTGCTGACTGGTTCCTTAATGAGTTAATCATTTACTGGAGATTTAAATGCATCCAACACACAGTATCTCAACTTTCTCTCTGAATTTAAACTCAAGAAAAACGTACCCTTCCTTAGGAACTATTTCATGTTTTATTTCCATCATTGTCACATTATAAAACACAAAACCTTTATGTTAATTCCTAGCACAGTACTATGAGCCTGATTGCATTTCTTAGTTGGCAAATTTGTAGGGTGGTTCTTATTCATATGGAAGATAAGCATTTAACAATGCTGTATATATGTTTCCAAATGGCATTACTAATATTATGACATTATTAATACCATAACTTTTCTTGAAGAAGGGCTATGTGGTACAAATTTACATAGTCTCAAAATGAAAAATTAATCCTTTAAACTAAATAAAAATGTTATATTGAAAGGATTTCTGTCAGTTTGAAATTTAAGAAAAACCCTGCTCAATTTGTTTTTATTTCTTTAATATCCACCATAATGATCTATAAAAGAGATGGAGTAAGACCAAACTTTCTGATATTAGGTTTACAGAATGATGGCAGCTATTAATATCTTGACAATGATATTAACAACTTATCAATGTGATATTGAAATGACACAGTACTACAGCAAAATGAACACTATATTCACATGAAACTTCTCTCCTCAGCAGAGTTAGCTAACTTATATTTTTCCTGCTAGCAGTCTCATGTACTGAACACTAAAGAATAGATCATAAAATTGTAACTCATTTCAATATCTACACAGAAGGCAACTGATCAATGACAGGTTTACAGGATTAAATTAAAAATGAATACAGTTGGGTTTTTGAGATGTATGTTCTCTTCATCAAGCTAGTTTCCTTTGTGATTTTGATTGAACATGGCTATCATTTTTATTTTAGTCGTGCACAACCTGACAGAACTTAAATCTTCTAAACATATTAACTACTGCAGTAAAACATTAAATAAAAAAGACTTGTCATACACTCGGTCTCACATACAAAATCTATGGACTGCATTTTCCATTACTCTATCCCTTGTTTAGTCAGTTACATGTGTGCATAGTGATTGCAAAATGTGTGTAATTTCACCATTCTGACTGAGTAGCCTTTTACACCAATTTGCACTGGTAGGAAGGATGTAAGGCAACTGAGAATGAGACCCCATGTACATAAAGTAACATATTAGAAACAAGTTATGGACAACTATTGTATAAAAATATACTACAGGTAAAAAAAATCATTATAGATTACATCATTAGAGGTCTCTTGAACCAACTAGTCTAGGAGTTTGAACCACATAGAGATGGCCATAGGAGGATCCAGGATTTTGAAAAGGGGAGATGCAGGAGCAGTGACCGGCACTTCAGGGGTGGCTGCATCCCCTACTTCCAACCTTTCCCTTGCCCAACCAGAGCAGGCAGACCACACCTTGGAAGCAGCAGTTGGGGACTTTTTAAAGTCCCCAGATTAGGTAAGATGTAACCCAAAGCTGGCTTCAGCGCAGTGAGAAGTACCACAGACCAAATCTTCAACATCCAAGTGCTGTGTGAAAAGTGCCATGATCACCAAAAAGAATTTCACCCTAACTTCACAGACTTCAAGAAAGCTTTTGATAGAGTGTGGCACAGAGCATTTGGCTCACGATGAAGAAGTGTAACATCAGCAGGTCCCTGATAATACTAACAGAAGAACTTTACAACAATGAAAGTAGAGATAGACAACATTGTTAAATGATTTGTGAGTTCAGTAGGACTGCACCCAGGTTGCCTGCTCTCACCATGCCAGTTCAACTTCTTCCTCAAGCAAATCATTTCAGACACTTTAGAGAATTTCCCAGGAACTCCATCAGTTGGAGGGTGGAAGATGTACAACCTGTGCTTTGCTGACTACATCAATCTGATAGTGGAAACATAGAATCCTAGAATCATAGAAAATTAGGGTTGGAAGAGACTTCAGGAGGTCATCTAGTATAACCCCCTGCTCAAAGCAGGATCATACCCAACTAGATCATCCCAACCAAGGCTTTGTTTAGCCAGGTCTTAAAAACCTGTAAGGATGGAGAGTCCAAAACCTCTCTGAGGAACCTATTCCAGTATTTTACTACCTTTCTAGTGAGAAAATTCTTCGTAATATCTAAATAAACTTACCTTGCTCCAATGTATTGTGGGAGACCATATCAAAAGCCTGCCAAAGTCAGAGTATCACATCCACTGCTCTCCCTGCATCCATAGTGCCAGTCATCTCATCATAGAAGGCAGTCAGATTGGTTAGGCATGACTTGCCCTTGGTGAGTCCATGTGGACTGTTTCTAATCATCTTCTTCTCCAAGTATCTAAAAACTCATTTGTTAAGGACCTATACCATAAGGTGAGACTGTCTGGTCTGTAGTTCCCTAGATCCTCCTCCTTCCTGTTCTTAAAGGTGAACACTATATATGCCCTTTTAAAATCATCTGGGGCCTCTCCTGACCACCACAACTTTTCAAGGATAATGGTCAGTGGCTTTGCAATCACATCAGGCAACTCCCTCCACACCCTTGGGTACATCACACCTGGCCCCATGGACTTGTACATGGCCAGCTTTTCTAAAAAGTATCTAACCTGTTTTTTTGCTATTGTTGGCTGCTCATCTCCTCCCCAAACTGTGTTGTCAGGTGTAGTAGCCTGGTAGCTGACCTTGCCTGTGAAGACTGAGGTAAAAAAGGTATTGAGTACTTCAGCCTTTTCCACCTCATCTGCCACTCAGTTGCCTCCCCCGTTCAAAAGGAAACCACACTTTCCCTGACCTTCCTCTTGTTTCTACAAGTATGTCAGCAGCCCTTCTTGTAACCCTTCACATCCCTTGCTAGCTGCAAGTCCGGTTGTGCTCTGACCTTCCTGATTTCATCTCTGCATACCCAAGCAATACTCTTAAGCTCCTTCCTAGTTGTTTGTCCAAGTTTCAACTTCTTATAAGCTTTGTTTTTGTGTGTTAGCTCACTGAAGAGTTCCCTTACAAGCCAAGCTGGTCTTCTGCCATACTTGCTAGTTTTCCTGTTTATTGGGATAGTTCATTCCTGTTCCCTTAGTAAGGTTTTTTAAAATACAACAAGCTGTCCTGGATGGCTTTCCCCCTCAGACTGGCTTCCCAGGGCATCCTGCCCATCATTTTCCTGAGTAAGTCAAAGTCTGCTTTTCTGAAGTCCAGAGTCCTTACTGTGTTGCTGTCTTTCTTTCCTGTCCTCTGTGCACTGCTGTGTTGTCCTCCCAGCAGATGTCAGGGTGATTGAACTCCCCCATGAGAATCAAGGGCTGTGAACAGGAAATTTGTGTTAGCTGTTTGAAGTAAGCCTCATCTACCTCATCCCCCTGTCTGGTGGTCAAAAGCAGACACTCACCATGACATCACCCTTGTTGCTCTGACCTGAACCCACAGATTTGCAACAGGCCTATCTCCAGTTTCATACCAGAGCTCTGAGCAATCACACACATCTTTTACATAAAGAACAACTCCTCCTCTTCTCCCCTGCCTGTCCTTCCTGAACAGTTTATAACCATCAATGGCAATGCTGCTGTCATGAAAGCTATCCTGCCAAGTCTTTGTTATTCCAATCATGTCATAGTTCTGGAACTAACTCCCATGCAATCCCAGGACTGAGCCCCGAGGCCTGTATTAAGCATGTAATACTTAGACTATACTGAATCTGTGCAATGTTAAGTAGTGTTAAAGTTAGAACATGCTGTGAGCAGTTGCACATTGAGGGTTAATATGATTTCTTGCCTGCACCATTTTGACTTACCATTAGGGGACTGGCAAGCAGTGGCAACAGTGGGAGTCTGTCCCTGCTCTGGGTGGCAGGAGGGGGAGGGATTGCAGTGGTGGGAGCATTAAGATGGAATGGGGGCTGTGGCTTTCTGCTTCAGGCCCCCATCCTGGGCTGAGAGACGGTGAAAAAAGCTGTGCTGCAGCTATTGGCACTGCCAACCCTAGCCTCAACCCTCCTCAACCCAGTTCAAAGATCGTATTGCAAGCATAAGAACCCTTTTAATTGAACTAAACATTTATTGATTAATACTCAGTGCTGTAGGAGCCACATAACCCCAAAGGGGCTGAGTTTGCAGGATATAAACACTGGGCCTGAGCTGGGCAGGCAGTCTGACCTGGAAGCCATGGAGAAAGAGCTCCTGAGCATAAGTCTCCTGACTTAACACCTGAGCTGGGGTATGCAAGACCAGTGGTTTAGGGATTGAGATTGTAGGGGCAATGGGGGTCTCAAATGGCTGAGGAGCAAAGCCAGGGTCTAAGGAATAGGGGGCAAGGCCAAGGAGTAGGGTCACAGCCACAGAGTGATGAGAGCAGGCAGGATCAGGAACCTGTAGTCAAGGAGGAGTGAGAACCAGGCTCAGGGACCCATAGCACACAGAGGGCAAGAACCAGGATCAGGGGCCTGAAGGCTGGAAGGAGTGAAAACCAGGATCAGGGACACACAGCCCAGGATGGGCAAGAACAGGTAGGGCCAGACTCCCATAACCCAAGAGGGGCAGAGTCTGTTGTAAGTAATGAGGCCTGAGCCCAGGAGATGCTGAGCTGGGTTAATTTTTTGATAAATACAGCCAAGGACTACCATACCAAAAGTTCAAAAGTTCCTCGAACAAATACTTACTTTATTTCATTTTTTAATTTCTTTTGTCATAGTCTGAAAGGGACATTTTCCAAAATATATATCAACACCAGTTTGCTGGCATATTTAGGCTTTGATGGAAAAAAATTAAAAAGAGAAAAGAGAGTTGCTAATACAAGCTTCTTTCATACCAATATATCAGTCTCCAACTAGGTATTCTCTACAATACAGCTTGGCTGGGAGTCAGTTTATCTCCACTTCAGCCATACACTTTTTGTAACATGAGGAAGTACGCCCCACTCCTGAGAGGGTAAACTCCTGGCAAAAGATATGTAAATGTCAAAGGTTATATCCACATGGATCCATGAAAATTCCTCTGTTCTCAAAGAACTTCATTTAGATGTGCAAAAAATCCTACATTTGGGAAATGTATAAAGCCACTAGAGATGAATTATGAAAACGAACATATTTAAATATATATGTGTTTTCATTCACTCAATATTGTGCCTTTAATTCAGCTGAAATACATCTAAGTGCACTTTTCTGCATTTAGATTTCATACACTATGCAGTTTGGAGGGGGTGAGTACCTAGCTACTTGAAATAACCAGTGCATTTGCTCTGCTAAGAATAAATATGCTCTTTGACTCTTATGATTAAACTTGCCATTTTACACACCGTGGAAAGAATTCTATTTCTATTTGTGAACCAAAGTGACATTTTTCTAGCTGCTTAAGTAGCATTATTGGCACTTACGCTCAGGTTGAGATTCTATTACCTGTTCACTGTGAACATGTAAGTACATGCTTATTAGCTTTATGGGCACCTTTAAGAAGGCCATGAAGTTTAAGAAAGCTGTTAGTAGGTTTTCATTAAGGGCATGTTCCTGTTGAGCATGCACAGTAGGTTAGACATTGGCAGGCAAGTTTTCAGTTGCATACAATTGTCCATTGTGGATATAGAAGTATGTGTAAGTCACAAAAACATAGCTGGCCAAAAAACAATGACAGAGATGTTAGGCACTGGGGGAGAAGGAGGAGGGTCTTCTTGTGTTTTAGTGACAATACCCGAGTGGTTAGGGTACTTGTCTGTGGAGCAGAAAGACTAGGTTCTAGGATTCTCTTACTCAGAGGGGGTTTGGTTCGGTGTCGGTCTGACGTCCCAGCCCAGTACTCTAATAACCGCACCGTAGGTGAGGCATTATCTGGGCTCTTTTTCGGTTACTCTTTTAAACCTGGTGTCTGGACAGCTGAGAGGCGGGATATGTAAGGCCAGGAGGAAGAGAACAAATGGAAAGGTAATGTAGTTTAGTGAGATGGCAACTGATCAGCTTCAAAAGAAAGGCTAAAAAGATAATTCCTAACCTGTGGTATAATAGTTTGTGCACTATGCTGGTAAGTCAGAGAAATGCAGGCAGTGGTCTAACTAGGGTGAGGGGAACAGGGCAACCATGGTAGGTACTGATGTAGGAGGGGGGGTGGAAAAAAAAAACAGTTGCTGCCAGCAGTCACACGATCGTGATCGTGGCAGCCACCGGAAGTCGCCACTGTCCCTGTACCTTGGGCACCTGCCTGCATGCCTACGGGGTTGGATGGAAATTCAGACTCTTGGAGTAGGGATGTCTAGAATCTGGGCTCCAGCTTTCTGGGCAGGTGCTCTAGTCACTCAGCTGTTTGGGCTAAAACATGGAAGGGCCCCCTCTTCCCAGACTTCTGAATACGTGTCCAGCACAGCCTAGTGCTCATACTCAGTCTACATGTGCATGCTTACATGCCCAGCTGTAGAGACAGGGCCCAAAATACACAGGTACATGACTAGGAGTCTGCCATTTCAATGCACAAAGGGAAGTAGAATGCCAGCCTGTAGCCTACAAGAGGCAGTCAGATGTATTTTCTGGTGTATTAAATTTCCAGCAGCTATTAATACCTTACCAAATATTTTGGTCCAGATTATTAAGTAGATGCCATACACAGGAACCTAATTTGATTTCTGGGTGACCCATTCTTCAGTTTCCAGTCTGAAGTGACTAATATCAATATTACTATGCTTACTTGTTAGGCACTGGAATCAGTAACGTGCTGGTATTTATGTACGGTAGGTGTATTGTAACTGTGTATGGATGTCACTTATGTCCTGCACTGTAAGCAGTCAGAATTGATTTAGATATTTCTAAAATAAGTTTTCTCAGGGGAGTAAGCTTTGGGGATGCTGGCAGTTGTCCTGAAGTCTTTTTTGTTTAAGTTAGGGTTTGTAAAACGGTCGTAAAAAGAATAGCAATAATCAAGTGTTCCTGAATGCTCCCATAACCTGTATGGGCCATATATGCAATAAGTACACCTTTAAGAAGGCCCTACAGCTTAAGAAATTCTGTCAGTAGGGTGTCATTAGCAGCATATTGCTATCAGAACTGGACCAGAATTTCTTCATAGGAACAGACATCTCTGCATCACTTGGAATTTGTACAGTTTCAGTCAGATTGCAGCATTTGTGAGGAAGCACTATGGCTTGGCTGGGGTGGTGGGGGGCAGCAAGAGACAGAAGAAAAACACTTGACAATCTTCTGGGTAGCTGGAATGTGCAAGACAGTAGTGTAGTTGGGGCAGGGCAAGCAAGGCACCAGCCCCAAGCAGTGATTAGAGGCGCCAGCAGCAACACTCATCCCAATGGTCATGGTAGTCCTGGGTCATGCTGGGACACGTAGTGTTTCAGGAGTCTGCCTATTTCTTCTGCAACTGGCTGCATAGGGTCAAGCATCACCCCAGCACCCAACTGAGTTCATGTTATCCCATGGGCCAGGTGAGCACTCTTTCAGAGCAGGGCAGGGATGAGGGATGGGCTCTTTCCCTGCCCTCTGGGCCAAGATTGGGTGACAGAGATGAGTGCTGTGTCCTGTGGGTCATAGTTGGGAGGGAAGAGGGGGCCAGGCAGGGATCTTTGAAAGGAGCAGGGAGTTGTGAGGAGCAGACAGGGAGTACCTGGAGTACTGGGGCTGCGTGATACTGGGCAGGGAGTCCTGAGGATACTGGGGCAGGGCACGTGAGGGGTGCATGCAGAGAGCATTTATCCCCTCTCCTCCCCATCTCTGGCTCTTGACACCATCTTTGCCACTGGTGCTGAAATTGGTAGCTATGACTCTGGTTCATGAGGGGAACACACCAGCCCCTTCTCAAGGGAAGGGATAATTTGGTCCAGATTTACTCAGAATCACAGAGTTGGAAGGGACCTCAAGGGTCTACTGGTCCAACCTTCTGCAAGAAGGCTACTGCTAAATTATTCCTGGCTAATCGTTATCCAAACTCTTCTTGAAAGCCTCCACTAAAGATTCACCAGCTTTCCTGGGCAGTCCATCCCACTACCTCATTGTTCTAACAGGACAAAATGTTTTCCTGATAGCAAGTTCAAATCTACTTGCCTGCAGCTTAAAGCCAGAGCTTTGCATCCTGCCTTGTGTAACAAGGGAGAAATGCTATACTCCCTCTTTTATTAATTTATTTGGCTTACATGCCTAATAAATGAATTAGGCTTTTATGCATTTATTAGGCTTATAAGCCTGAAGTCATCCAAGTGTCTTAAGCAAACTTGTACTGATAGTCATCCAAAGGACAATGAATTGGTATAAAAATAGCAACAATAATCAACAACTTTCCTGTATCATAAAACATCTTCAACCCCACACCTATACAATTACCAATTTGTTATAAGCAATCTAAAATCAATCAATATATTTCAGGCTTTGTCCAGAAGGTGCTCCAGATTATATCTGCTTTCTATAATCGTCAAGGGGATGTATTTTTCCTGAGTGTACTCTACAACCTGTGATTAAAAGGAAAAGAAATGTATATACAAAGTTTAGAAAGTCTGCAGAGACTAATTATGATTGTGTCCTATAGGGTGTTTTGAACATGATAGCCTACATTATTATAATTAGGATTTGGTCTTCCATTCTTTAAATTTTTATAATCCCTATTGAAGTCCATAGAAATATTTCATACACAATAAACAGATGTAGGCTTATGAGGATAACTTGTAATGTCTATTTTGATTTTCCATATCCACCTTAACTGAGGCATTAGAAAAAATAAATTTCAGGATCTGGTTCAAATGCTCATTTTTAGAAATAAGACATCATCAGAGATTTAAGGATGTTTTGAAGGTTCATTGTTTTGTTTCCCCCCAAATCAAAGCAGTTTATTATATTGAGTCCCTGACTTCATTTTATAGCCTCCCACACCTTGCTGACATTTATCTCCACAAATAATTCAATAGACAATGGTTCTGAGCCATTAATTTGCATCTGTGACGTTCTCAACTTTATGGCTAGCTACACAATTGCAAATTCTTATGCTTGTATTCTTTAATTTGCTGTGAAATCCTGTCCTTGACAATTCTGTCTAATGGCAATTTGTATAATAATACTAGCTTTTTGGTCTAGAAGAGCAGTGAATCCTTTTTCATCCCAGGATATCTTCTTTTTTTTTTTTTAACTTTCTGGTTATCATTTTCCTGGTCAATATTTAAGCTGATGCAAGGACAGAATAGTAAGAAGTGTATATATACAAAAAAGAGGATATAAATGTGTCGCCATAATTCTAATTATGTATTCTTAACACATAATATGCACAGATAATGCACGGTAATGTGGAAGTTTTTTGCTTTTTCTGTCCATTAGTTTTCTTTGTGGATATGAAATCCTTAATAGTAAAGTTATTGTTTTTTGCTTCTTTCCTTAGGTGTTGCTTGTCACGTCATGTATTGTATATATTGCAAATACATATATAACATCCTAATATACTTTAAAATGTAAACTTAAACATCACTGAAAATAAACTCATAACTACTAGAGATAAAATGATAGCATCATAAAATATTACAAACTGTTGGAGTACTGGAATTTATGTTGTAGGCAGTTTAAGATAACTGCATTATTTAGGCCACAGTGTTGCATCAGAATTTTTTCCTGGCCACATATGAAGTGTTATTTACATCATTGGGAATCATCAGGCAGAATTCGCACTATATGATGCCTGTACCATATGAGGGCCTAAGTTTGCTTCATTATTTGAATTATTGAGTGATTAATTTTTGTCTTCATATTTCCTCTAGGAGTGATTTTCAGCAGCTGTGTAGTCATATAACGCATAAAGTTATCTATTTTATATACTGTCTAGTTTGAGGTTGAAAAATATCCCAGCTTTTGCTCCCTATGTAATAAAGCAATTTATTTATTTATTTTCTTTGAAGTTTCTCATCATTTATGGGTCACCAGGCTGAAATCTGGGAATGAAAAGCCTACTGCTATTCTTCCAATTGATTTCCTTTCTGTGTCTCCTGCATTTTAGACATGATCTCTGTCCTTGGTTTGTGAGAAGGTTATAATAGTAGTGCAGTGAGGGGTAGTAGGTATCCCCGCAATCCTTGTGTTGATTTTATTTCCCCCCTCCCCTTATTTAGAAGGTCACTTTTAATGCTTTCTTAGTTCTGTCTGGGAATAGATTTTCCATTGAAGGTTATATGTCTACTGCATTTTTTTTTAATGTTTTTGTATTATACTATCAGCTCTCTTAAATGGTATTCTTATTATTTTACTTACGATGTACGCCTTGATTTAGCTAGCCTCCTGTCATCACTAGGCTCTCCACACCCCTGTCTTCATGCCCTCACTGGCCCTGGGCTCTCCATACTGTAGTGTGCCCGGCAATGAGGCCTCCTGTGCCCTAATAACCTCATCCTGGTCCACCAGATACAAATAACAGCATAAATTCAAGCCCCTGGGCTATAACATGACAACAACAATAACATAGGAGGTCACACCCTGCCCCTTTAAAGAGGCAAGCTTCTCCCTCAACAATGTGTGCCTCCTAGCTCCAGATACTTTAGGAGCTCCTAGAGCCCTTTTAGTTTTACCAGCAGCAGAATAGGCAACCAAGCGTCTCTGAGTAACGTTTCTGCAAGAGCTCTTTCTCCCTGACTTCTGACAGAGAACTAACTTCCTGCCAGCCTGAGCCCTGTGGCTTATATGTGCCCAGGGTCCTGTTTCCTTCTGGTCAGCCGACTGGGTGCTGGTTCCAGCTAATACCCTGGTTAGCTTACTGCCAAGGCAACCTGCAGCTGTGGAGCCTTGCCTACGTCTCAGGGCTCCCTAGCTAAGCTGACTCTGCTCTTGAAAGAGCAGGCACACCTTAGTGCCCTGCAACACCTAGACATGTTGTCGGGAAGTCAGAATGAAATGTGTCTGACTAGAAGTCTATACCTTTATTCCTGTTTCTGGGCTCTTAATTGTGTTATATAGCTAGCTACCTTGGGTAAGTCTGCTATTATGTGCAGTTGTGGAGTCTGATCGCTCACAGTCACACTAATTAAAGTCCAAAATTAAACACCCTAAAATAAAGATTTTGCTCTTTGAGCTCCTGTTGGCCCCCAGGGTTTTGGTTCTGACTTTGACAGACAGGCAGATCTCCAGGTAGAGAAAAAAACTGAAGTAATGGTCACAGCTATGTGAAAAAATTATATTTTGGGTTCAGTGGCTGAACCAAAAGGGGAAAAACAAAACAAACCAAAACAAAAAACTAACACAGTATTTAAAAGATCATTTTGGGTTGATAACAGGGCCACCAGATCATTGGTAAAAGCTGTTGCTCTTGCAGTGGTAGCAGCACTGAGAACAGTCCCCGCTGCCAGCTGTGATGCAGCAGCACTGGCTCTTGCCAGAGCTCCTACTACCATGTGGCAGCAGGGTGCTGGCAGGGATGTTTGATGGCTTGTCAACTTTCCCCTGCTCTCCTTGAAGCGGGGAGGAAGAGTGAGAGACTGAGATCCAAGAAACCTCCTGTAGTGTTATATATAACTATACCAATATTACATGCAAGGCTACAAAACATCCTGCCACAAGAAAGTTATTCTTTGAAAGAGGAACATTTTTGTTGCAATAAAGATAGCATACGTGTCTGTGCCCTAGCTTTGTATAGTGCTACCAATGTTACAACTGTGGTCAATATTTGCTTTCAGGTCAGAGGAAATTTTTGCTTTTTCTTCTTTACTAAACATAATGTTTATTTTGGTTTGGGGGTAGTGTTAATAGTATGGATTTTTACAAACTAAATTTAGCCAAATTTGGTGTCAAAATGTCAAAAGACTCCATTATGAAAATGTCAGAATGTAACATTTTCTTTTTCTCCAGTTTTTTCTGCAGTCAAACTATTAATCAAATTCAGCTTGAACTTGTGACTTGCTTCAGTTGCCCCAAACACGCATTTCTCTGGTGAAAGAAATATTTTTCTAAAAAATGTTACCCAACTTCTCTTGGGTCACTTTCAAGGTATCAGATTCAAATCAACTTCTGCTTTTTTTTCAATAGGAAACTAATGTGAAATGGTTATATTTGGTTGTTCTCTTGACCTTTTCTTAACATGGAGAAGGTGAGGCACATTTTGGTAGGAACCAGACCCTAACTGGGTCCTGCATACATCTCTCTGGAAATGGAAATTGTAAAGTTTTTCCTTTTGGCTTAACCCGATTTGTCCTACCAAACAGTATCATTTTCTCACTCCTGTACCAAATATATTGATAACTTATAATTTTTTGTTTGGTTATTTTGACCAGCATCCAGTGGCCCACTTCGAAAGCCAGCTCCACTTTCTGCTCCCTGGTCAGCCACTTCCCTGCTCATGTGAAGCATATCCAGCGCAGGGACAGTACACGGCAGCAATCTCCTTGCCAGCTCTGCTTCCCCTATGCCATGGCTTCTCCTGCCCCTGTCTCTGCCCATGGCAGCCATGACCAGTGCCCCAGGCTCCTGCACATTCCAACCGCTACCTAGCCCACGGCCATCTTGCCCCTTGCTTTTGCTGCCATAGGTGACCCTTCCCACGAAGCTCCCAATGGCCTTGCTCTCAGCCTCATCGGGGGACACAAGCATCTAAGGTGGAGATCCCCAGAAAAGATCGAGAGGGGGTGGGGTATCCTGACTAAGAGTGATCCAAGAAGACCTCAATGGTGAACCTGGCAGAAGAAAAGTGTAACCCTCTTTTAAGCAGCTGTGAAGGTAGATGAAGGCTGCAGCAGATCAAGGGATTCCAATCATCTTGGATTCCATGCCTTTGGACTTAGATCCCTATCTGTCAAGGACCGTGCAGTTGTTGGCATGCGACAACAGCCTCACAGTAGACGAAGTCATGCACAAGTGTCTTCCTTATGGGAATTATACATCTCCTCTGCACAAGAGGAAAATCCTATGTTCCTATGGTGATTGGCGAGTGGTGACAGGGACAGGACTGTGAGATCTGGAAACTCCTAGTCATGGACCAGCACGTACGCGGTGGGTGTTTGCTTCAGTCAACTTGTTCAAGGACAGAGGCAGTAAGAGCAATTTGGCAACTGTACCCATGACTGAGCAGTTCAATTTAGGATCCACTCTGCTCACCCCACATGGGGAAGGGACTAGAAAAGGTACCCCAAACATAATCTGTCTTGATCAATTCCTGACTGGAAAACTGCGTCCAGTGGGCTCACCTCTATGCAGTCAGAAAGCGACAAAAATGCTTTTTGGAACCTGGAACATACAAACATTAATGGACTATGCAAATAGTGATTTCCCTGAGCGAAGGGCAGGAATGAACTCTTGTGAACTGAGGAAGTTTAACAACAACACTGTTACCCCATCTGAAACTCAACTTGCTTAGTTCTGTCTGGGAATAGACAGAGGAGAGGGAGAGCAGAAAAAGCCACAGACACACGGAGTTGATTTTTGCTATCAAAAACAAACTTGTGAACTGACTCTCAGAACTCCCAGTTGGCGTTTAATGAACGCCTCATGACACTCCATCTGAAACTTGCCAAAAACCAACAGGCGACAATTGTGAGTACATATGCCCTGACTCTCAGTGCTGGTGAGATCATGAAGGAGAACTTCTATTCACAGCTTGACACCATCCCCCAAGGGAAGAAAAGATCATCCTTCTTGAAGATTTTAATGCCAGAGTGGGAAGAAACTCAAAGCTTTGGAATGGTACTATCAGAAATTCAAATGTTACTGGGGTCCTTCTTCTGATGAAGTGCACAGAACATGGACTTGTCATCACAAATAACCTGTTCCATCAAAGAAACAAGTTCAAGATACCCTGAAAAGACCCTAGATTGAAACACTTGCATTTGATTAACTACTTGATTGTTCAGACTCATCAGCAGATGTCCCGATTTATGAGATGTCCCGATTTATGAGAGCCACCACCTCATCCATTCCTGCATGTCCATCAGGATTGCTCCTAAACAAAGAATTCGAAGAAGCAGGTCAGGTGCAAGTGCAACACTGAATGCTTGAATGACCTTCTCAAGCAGAGAGTATTCCAGCAACTCCTGAATGAGACACTACCAAAAGAGCACCCAGAGGGAGTTGAGGAGCACTGGACAGGACTCAAGACAGCTTTGCTCTCATCCTGTGAAAATACCATATGATGCAAGACCAGGAAACATCAAGACTGGTTTGATGAAAATGACACTGAAATCCAAAGTCTCATCAACAGGAAACAGAAAGCTTTCTGTGCCCAGCAGAATGACATCAACTCTGCCATCAAGAAAAAATGCACACCAACAAGCAAAATCAGAAGTGCAGAGGAGAACGTGAGAACTGAAGGAAGTGGTGAATTCAGAAATCAAAACAAATCCAACATTTTGCTGGCATCTGTGACCCTCGTGACTTTTTCAGTGCTACCAAAGCTGTCTATGGCCCTAGCACTCAAGGCCTTAGCCCTCTGAAATCAAAGGATGGAACAACACTCCTAAAACATGGCGAATCCATTAATGCTCTCTGGAAAGAACGTTTCCAGGACCTTCTGAATCGTGACTCAACTGTCTATGAAGATAAGATCAACAACTTTCCACAAAGAGCAATCAGAGAAGACCTCAGTTTGTTCCCTACCATGGGAGAGATCAGGAGTGCCATCAGGAAAATGAAGAATAACAGGGCAGCTGGTGTTGATGGAATACGTGCAGAGATTTTCAATGGAGGAGGAAAACAACTTACATGTCAGCTTCATGTCCTCATCCTTAAAATCTGGAACAATGAAGAAATCCCAGCTGACCTAAGGGATGCCTTGATTGTTACTATCTTCAAGAAGAGGGACAGAACTGATTGCAGAAACTATGGAGGCATCTCATTGTTGGCCACTGCTGGGACAGTCATTGCCTGTATCCTCGCTAACTGCCTTCTCCCAGATGTGGAAGGAATTCTTCCAGAATCTCAAAGTGGTTTCAGACCATCTCAAGGAACTGCAGACATGATCTTTACAGCACATCAAATCCAGGACAAGTGTCTTGAGCAAAATTGACCTCTATACTTTAGCCTTCATCGACCTCTCTAAAGCCTTTGATTCTGTAAACCGTGAAGCCCTATGGAAAGTTGGCTGCCCAAACAAATTCATCAGTGTTCTGAGACTTCTCCATGACAACATGTCAGCAAGCATTCTCAGCTACAGGAATCAAACAGAACCATTTGAGGTGAAAATGAGGGAAGCAAGGTTGTGTCGTCACTCCAATTTTGTTTTCCATCTTCATCTCCACCATAATGAACCTCATTGACAGAAAGCTCCTACCTGGAATTGAAATTGTGTGCAAGATGGATGGAAGACTCTTCAACCTCAGACTCAAGTCCAAAATGAAGACCACAACAACATCCATGATGGAGGTCCAGTATGTGGATAACAATGCTGTCATTTCTCAATTTGAAATGGAATTCCAAACTATGTATTCTCATAGTCTACAAGAGTATTGGCCTAAATCTAAACATCAGGAAAATGCAAGTCCTTTACTAACCTGCTCCAAATGGAGAAACAACCTCGCCTTCCCCCCCATTCAAATCAACAGAGAATTGCTGGAGAATGTGGATCACTTCACCTATCTTGGAAGCCATCTTTCATCAAAGGCAGACATTGACACAGAAATACAGCACCACTTGAAATGTGCAAGTGCAGCCTTTGGACATCTGAGTAAGAGAGTCTTCTTAAATCATGACATCTTTGCTGAAATGAACAACACAGTGCCCATCCCTCCTGGAAACACCTGTCCTCACTGTGACAAGATACGTGGGCTATGGAGCCACCTGTGGACTGGCTCTTAAGATCCTTGGAAGACAGTCTTGTTCATGAGTGATCAACCATCATCTTGCCCTGCCTGGCTCCTCCACACAGAGTGACCACCTGCCTGGCCACAGTGTGCCATCCCAGGGCTGCCGCCACCACTGTGCAGCTGCTGCAGGCAGGGATACTGACAAGGGCTTCTGGATACCACTGCTGGGCCACCCTTGCCTTCCTGGGCCTCAAGCCCCACTGCGTCTGGGCCAGTTGTGTTAGCCAGGACTGGTGGCTGCACGTTGTCCAGGCCACCTAGGACAATGATCAATGGCTGGATGCCTTCTGCATGACCTGAGCCAGCTTCTGGGACCTTGAGCAGCTCCAGGAAGTGGCAGGACACCTGCACGTGGCCAACTCTGCCCCTGGACACCTGCCTGGCCCTTGCCCTGCTCCTCCATTATGTGGGGCATCTCTTTGCAGTGGGCAAGGCCACTGTCAGTGAAGTTGTCCTGGAGGTATGTGGTACCCTCCATGACATTGTGGGGGACATCATGTTCCAAGTGCACAACCCCTGGGTGGTGATGGCAGGGTTCTGTTCTCTGGGATTCCTTCAATACATGGGACCCACATCCCATCACCTGCCTGCCTCATGGTGACTGGCCCTACTACAGCTGCAAGGGATTTCATTCTATGGTGCTCCAGCCCATTGTGGACCACTGTGGGACCTTCATGCATGTGAATGCTGGCTCGGCAGGCAGTGCCCGTGACACCTGTATGTTTTGGAACTCCAGCCTGCTGGGCCTGGTGGATAGTGGGCACTTTGTGCTAGGGGTGCCAGACCTGCAGCTGGGTGCTGTCATGGTCCTGCCCCTCCTCGCTGGGGACCCCACCTTCCCACTCTTGCCCTGGCTCATGTGGTCCTACACCTGCCAGGCCCCCTTTAATTGCTGCCTGGGCCAGACCTTCACCTTGGTGGAGTGCACCTTCAGCCACTGGTGCTCCCTCACTGCCTGCCTCGAGTTTGCCAAGGAGAACCTCCCCTGGGTCATTGTTGCAGCTTGTGTGCTGCATAACATCTGTGAGGCCCAGGGAGAGCTGTTCCGCAAGACCTGGGCAGAGGAGGCATGGACGGAGGACACCTGGCAGCAGGAACACCGCCAGTGGTGGCAGCAACAGTGTTGGACCACCCCTGCCAAGACCTTGGGTGGTCTGCACAACTGTCAGCAGGACCCATAGAGGCAGCCCAGCCCTGGGGTAAGAGAAGCTCCCAGTCTGGAGTCTTGGGGCTGGCCCCCTAGTGGCAGGGCAGCCCTGGGAGTCAACTTGTTCCTGGGTCACATCTACACATGTGTAACTTTGCAGTAACTAATCACACTTAAATTTGCTACCTGCATTTGCCTTACTATCTCCCAAAGTACTAGAAGTAGAGGATAAAAAAAATGAACCAGCATGTAATTAACTCGTGCAACTCATCACCACAAGTTCTTGTGGAGATTGATAGTTTAAGGAGAGTCTGAAGGAGAGTCTTTCTTCCCTCATCATCTACCTTCATCCTCTTCCCCAAAGTGGATGAGTGAAAAGAGAAAATAGGTTAAGAGAAGAGGGATGAAAGCAGGAGGAGCAGAAGCAAATGTTAATTGAAGGGGCTGAGTGGAAAGTGGATAAAAGGTTCATATTCCTAGTGCTATGTGAAAAAGAGAGGGAATAGCCTACATGGCAATGATCTTACTTTGAAGTCTGTTGAGGGTACTGGGTAAGTGTTAATTCCCCTCCCCTTTTCTCTCTTTGCCCTCTGATGGTGATTACCCTTCCATCATCATTGTCTGGGGGAGAGTCTAAAGACTTAAGTCTCAGTCTAAAGGCTGAGAATCTGAAGTGGAAGCTGCTTTTCTTTTCACAAACTTCCATCAGTGGGATCTGACTGCCTAATGCAAATCAGAGCTAGCTGTGGTTTTGTTTATATATGCATGGCCTGAAAGAAGGCCCACCTTCTCAGGGAGAGCTTTAAGGACCAAGGAAGCTGACCTAAATATACAGTGTGTATTTTGATATAGCTGACATTTGAGGTTTGGGCTGTTTGGGTTTTGAATACTTTTGTGACTTGGGACAGCGCAGAGACAAAAAAAATAAAATAATAAACTTGCATTTTTTTTAAGTCCCTCATTCTCAAAATAGCAGTAAAGTTTGTTTTTTAAGAGGAGATGGGTATGCTTGTTGCATCACAGCGGTCCATCTCTAGGAAGGACACCAGGGACAAAGGACACAAGTGAACAAGTAGTCAGTCAGTCAAAATATGTGACTGAGTCAAATCCAAGTGAAATCATTTTTTTCTCTTTTTCCTGCTGGTTGTTGCCTGTTTCTGTTAACCTAGAGTTAGGGTCAGAGATTAAGACTTCATTTAACTCTGGATATATGAATTTGTCCTGTGAGAGGGAAAAAAACATTTATCTCCAATTCTATCAAATTTGGGCTGGGAAATGATAGCCATATACTGGGTCTTTTTACTGAAACTAAATGAGCCTTTAATTAAGCTTTGTGGTTATTTCAGATTGAGCTAACTTTTCTTTTTCTAGCCTTTTCCCCTTTACCACAGTACCCTTGGGCATTCACTCAGAGACCTCCATTCATTGCTTTTATGTCAGATATTCCTTTATGTTTATCATCTCCACTGCTTTTAGTAAGTTGCTCTTTTGATTGTTTGACTATTTCAGACAATTCCCTTATCAGACTAATTTCCACCAGAGCAGGATCCAATATCTCAGATGTGTATGTGTCAGGCATTTTACTTAGCAGCTGAAGCTGCTAGGAAGTATGTTATTTTCTGTGCGTTCACTCAGAAGATACTGATTAACTGGGAAGTGGGATAAAAATATGAAACAGAAGCTTTTTTTTTTTTGCAGGGGGGAGGGGATGGGGATATGAATACCGATGTGGTCCATGATGAAGTCACTTTTCCAGGTCATCCAAATTCTATTCTCTACAAAGAATCAGTTCCTGATACTGTGTTGCACCACTTTTAAATCTCCTACTCTTCCTTTTGTTTTGGTGAGAAAAGAAATACTTGATAATCTGCGATGTTTACACACACAGTGTATCCCTTTTGTATAATGGATCACAGATAGGCATTAATTTGGATCAGCAGATAAGACAAGGCAATATCTTTAGAGTTATTAACAACAGATACCACAGAGGAACCTTTCCTGAGGCATAAGACAAATCCATGTAGAAAATAAAATAGTCATTGACATAAATAAGTGCATATTACATTTGTGTTACCATGCTAACCTAAGGCAACCCCCTAAAAAATTACAGAAAAAACACATACCCGCCCTGTCTTCCATCTAATCTATCCAATTTTAGAGCATCAGTCACTGATAATTCGAAGAGTTGTTCAGACAATCTAGTGCATTCTAGATGCACTTAAAAACCCTTTTTTCCTTGCGCTTTCTAAAATATGGGAAAATATTTTCTTCTCTAAAGACACAAGCTGAGTTCAGTAAAACTGTAGCAAAAAACATGACATTATAAAAATATATTTTAGGCATTCCATATTTATTCTTGCTCAGTAGCTTCCATTATCAAATGTACTCAGCTTACAATTCAAAAGGGTTTTTTTTTTTGTAACTGAAAGCCTTGCAAACTTAGAGGAAAGATCAACTGTCAGATCTCTGGCTATCTCGCTCTTAGAATGTCATCACCAGTGGTATTCTTAATGCAAAACCTTCCTGAAGTCTCCTATGGAAAAGCATAAAGGAAACTAGAATCTAGCCAATTCTCTTACTGGCTCTGCAGTGTAAAAAAAACAAACAAAAAAAGGGCTATATCTATAGATATATGAAAATGTTGTTTAATTAAAAACAGTAGCTGTATTTGCCTAGGAGTAAATGTTCTCCTGATCATATGAGTACATAATTGCTCAGTACAGGGAATCTTCACCTTTTTTTGAGGCATTTGATGCTTGCCATTGCCAGAAATAGATTGAATGGGCCACTATTTTCATTGGGCATGATTCCTTTTGTCAGTAAAGTCAGTCCAAAAAAGGATGTCCACAGGCCACTATCATGTGAGGAAGACTGCATAGAACTTCATTTAAATAGTGTTCTGTGGGAACATAGAAGCAAGATCTTTTAGAACTATTGTCTGCAGCTAAGCCCTACATTATAACTGTATTTGCATGGATCCACTGACCCGGATGCACATCTTAAAGGTAGCAGAGATTCCTATAATTACAATGCAATCCTAAAATTGTAGTCTTGCTAAGTTCAGACACCTGCAGTTCATTCCTTGCCAACTGAAGCCCTTCTGCTCCAAATTTGGGCATCTAGAACTCACTCTGTGCTGAGTCTGGGCTCTTCTAGCTCACTCCCTTACTTATTTTGGGTATCTTCATTTTACCCCTGCTGCATACAGTTTGTTTCTTATCAAACTGGTCCAGACTATGGACTAAGTTTCCTCCAGAGGTGGTGCAATCATGTACCCTGGAAATCTTCAAGAGGAGACTAAACAGTCACCTTAGTGGGGTCACCTGACCCCCCAGTTATCTTTCCTGCTTGGCACAGGGGGCTGGACCTGATGATCTTCTGAGGTCATAGTTTCATAGTGCTTAGGGTTGCAAGGGACCTAAAGAGATTATCAGATCCAACCCCCTGCCCCAGGCAGGAACCAGTGCTGGTGTCACAACACCCCAGCCAAATATCTGTCCAGACTCCTCTTGAAGACCCCCGAGGTAGGAGAGAGCACCACCTCCCTTAGCAGTCCATTCCAGAGCCTGGCAGCCCTAACCATAAAGCAATGCCTCCTGATGTCCAGCCTGAACCTTCTCTCTAACAATTTGTGGCAGTAATTCCTAGTACCCCCGGTGGTGCCTGGGGGAACAGAGCCTCACCCAATTTCTGCTGGTCCCCGCTAGTGAGTTTGTAAATGGCCACCAGGTCCCCTCTCAGTGTTGTGTTATGGAGGCTGAATGATTCAGGCCCTTTAGCCTCTCTTTGTAGGGCCTGACCTGCTGGCTTTGACCATGCGAGTTGCCCTTCTCTCGACCCTCTCAATGCTAGCCACATCCCTCTTGAAGTGCCATGCCCAGAACTGGGTGCTGTACTCCAACTGCAGCCTGACCAATGCCGCACAGAGGGGAAGGATCACTTTTCTGGACCTGCTTGTGATGCAGGTGTAGTTGCACGACAAAATGTGGTTAGCCTACTGACTGCTTCCTTGCATTACTGGCTCATGTTCATCCTAGAGTCAACAATGACTCCAAGGTCCCTTTCTGCCACCGTGTTGACAAGAAGGGTGTTTCCCAGCCTATAGGAGTGTTACTGGTTCCTTCTCCCTAGATACAGTACCCTGCACTTGTCTGCAGGTCCCTTCTGACTTTATAATCTATGAATCTCTACTTTACTAGCAAGTTCTACCTTTTTACTCCTCAACTTGTTCAGCTACTCTTTCTTACTTTTAATTAGCATTTTCACTCACTGCACCTTAATCAGGTCATCCAACAGTCAGTGAATCCTGTTACTCCCAAAGTCCTTTGCGGTGTCTTAGTTTAACTATAGCTTAGCCTAACTGTGGCCTTGCAGAACCAAAACTCCTACACCTGAATTAGCTTTTATAATCCCTGTGATCCTCAATGGGTTAACTGGTCTTTTTTTCCTCTTTCTCCTACCCACGGTTCCTCTCTCAGCACTGCCCCTTCCTTTTTTCTTCTGCCTTGCCTACCTTTTTTATGCTAATTACTGCCTTCTATTTCCCAACTCTGCTTCCTGCAGTCCTTTCACAGCATCTGATGAAGCAAGCTCTCTGCTCACAAAAGCTTATGCTGTACATCTGTGTTTTAGTCAGGCTATAAAAGGTTTCAATCTACCCTGCCTGCACAGAAGTTAGGATAGTCAGTTGTGAATGGGGGAAGTCTAGGTTCTGATCCACAGACAGTTTCTATATTTTCAAAAGTGATTGCTTAATGTAAAATACAGATGTCTTGGGAGCAGGGATAAGAACCCTGAGTTATACACCTAAACACCTTGAATACAATATATGGGAAGAGTTAGGCTATTCTGAATGACATTCACAACAGCCAGCAAGCTGAGCAGAGTATTGGCAAGGAAGTCGATAGGAAATGCTGAAGAGAGGGCTATACCTTAAGCTCTTACTTCTCTAAAGATGATTGAGACAGGAAGCCAGAGACTCTTGTCAGTTTAAGTAGAGAGTGCAGCAGGCCAGGCCTGCTGGTTGGGGCTGCAGCAGAGGAGCACAGGCTGGCCTTTAGGCAAAGGGGAAACCCTTGTGTGTGGCTAGAGAGCCACATGACTGGAAGGGGTGGGGCTGAGAAGTGTATAAAGTCAGGGCCTGAGGCAAAAGGGCAATCTGGCTCTGCATGCTGTGAGATAAGGAGCTTCTGGGAGAGAGGGACTTCAGGAAACAGGCACATGGACACCTATGCTACCCAGACAGAGTAACTAAAGGGAAAATATGTTTTTGTGGTGGGGCACTGACCCAAACTGGGAGTAAAGTTTAGTTTGGAAAATGGTCTACTTATATTTGTCTCATGTTTAAGTCTAAGACTAGAGGACTGGATTGTGGCTATGGATGCGATGAGGGTACCTGAGATGCACCCAGGATAGAGACCTGCAAAGGTCAAAGAGCAGCTCAGCCTGGGTCAGGGAACCTAGGTGGCTGGAAAGCAAGAAAGCAATCTTGCCTGGGTCAGGGTCCAAGGGATCAAAGCAGCCTGAGAAGGGTGAGGCCAGGGGCAGGGCCCTGAGCAGCCCAAGAAGGGCAAGGCCAGTGCCAGGGTCCCAGAAGCTAAGGTTTGAGGCAGTGAACCTAGGCTAGTGTGGCACAGACAGAAGAAAAGGGCTGGATCCCCAACAAGGCTTAAGGCATGCGGGAACTGTAGGTTGCTGTGGGTAGAGTCTGGGCAGATCACAGCAGGATATGTTTGGTCAAGCTAGTTGAGCTGGCCAGTATTACTTGTGCTGCTTGGCTTTGGCTGAGGACCCACTGTTTAGGGCCCTTGCCTGTGCTGCAGCCAGGCTAGTGGATAATACCGAGAGGCCACTCCAGGCTTGTTAGCAATACAGAACAAACAAAAGAAATGAAACAAATAAGTTAGCACTTGGGTGTCTTCCAGTGGTTCTTCTGGGCTTCACCCCCTGGCTGCCTCTTATCTTTCGGAGGGTTTGTACAGCCTGCAGACTTGTACAACAAAGCAAATGATCAAGCAAACAAACACCGAAGAGCTTTGCTCTGGCTTCTCCTGGTGGCTACTTAACCCCCTGGTAACACTAGGCAGCCTATTTCTTGGGCCAGGTGCAACTCCTTGAGGCTGCTTTCAGTGTCTTTTATCCTTCTCATTCTGGGCTCACATGGCTAATCCTCTCTCACTCTCCACACCTGTCAGCTCCCTTGCTGTGGGACTCACTGCATCCTAGGACATGGTTTCCCAGCCTCTGCTGAGTTCTCCCAGGTCTGGAGTGGGTGTGCAGAGGTGCTTCTGGGGAGTGGGGCTGTTCAGACTCCCCCAAGCCCCTAATAACAGGGCAGGGCCCTGTTACAGGGACCAAATGTTGCGTTAAGACCAAGGGAGCCTCTGTAAAATGCTGAAGTGATATCAAAGACCATCTGCAAGGCTTGGATATGTCTACAGGTGCAGTTGGAAGCCATGATTAATACTCCTATGGCAATTTACTACCTGAAGGCACTGCTGGTGCCAGTTGGACATGTGGAGCACAGGCTGGTTGAGGGACTGAGGCTCACTCTGGAACCCAGTGGTGGTCTCCTACAATACTGTAAATTCCATCAGGTTGTGACTGGAGAGTAAGAAAAAGGAGAGTGCCCTAAGGAGCTGGCATGGGGCAGAAGTCACTGGCTCACCAAGAGGTCACAGCCACCCATGGGGTCAAGACTGTGCTATCCTTAGATAGTTGACTTTGTGGCACATGGAAGTGTCTAATCCAGTTAGTATTCAGTGCCCCCAAACATCCTTCTGAAATTTAGGTGCCTAAGTAATTTTTACTGAAAAAACAGGGTCACTCCTTTCTTTGAAAAGTTAATGGTGATGTTGCCATTCCCTTCCTATTGCCCAGTAGTTAGAACACTGAAAAAACTGAGTTCAATTTCTCCTCTGTTTGAGGGGCTTAAAACCCACCCCTCCCATTTCCCACTTCTTGGATTAATGCTCTTACCACTAGGCTATTGCGTGGAGGTGTGGGGAGAGCCACCTCCACCATGGTTGAGGGTTTTTGTGTGTGTGCCTGTTTGTTTTTAAACAAAAGTGATATCTTTTGTCCAATGTCTTCATTAGCAATCTGGAAGATGTGAGGGATTGCACCCTCAGCAAGTTTGCAGATGACACCAAGCTGGAGAGTGTAGTAGATACACTGGAGGGTAGGGCTAAGATTCAGAGTGATTTAGACAAATTGGAGGATTGGGCCAAAAGAAATCTCATGAGGTTCAACAAGGACAAATGCAAAGTCCTGAACTTAGAACAGAACAATCCCATGCACTGCTACAGCCTGGGGGCTGACTGGCTAAGCAGCAGCTATGCAGAAAAGGATTTGGGGGTTACAGTGGACAATAAGATGGATATGAGTCATCAGTGTGCCCTTGTTGCCAAGAAAGCTAACACCATACTGGGCTTTGTTGGTAGAAGCGTTGCCAGCAGATCAAGGGAAGTAATTTTTCCTCTTTATTGTGCACTGATGAGGCCACATCTGGAGTACTGTGTCCAGTTTTGGGCCCTCCACTATAGAAAGGATGGGGACAAGTTGGAGAGTTCAGTGGAGGACAACAAAAACAGTTCAGGGGCTGGGGCACATGACTTCTGAGGAGAGGCTAAGGGAATTGGGCTCAAAAGGAGATTCTGGAGGTGCAGGTGGAGGGGCTGCAGCCTGATGCATTCGAGGGTCATGTGTGCCAGGGTCTCCCTTTGCCCGCAGAAGGGGCAGGAGACTGGGGTGTCTGTGAAGCTCACCACATACATGCCCATGGCAATGGCTCCATGGAGGAGCTGCCAGCTGAGGTTCCCAGTGGTTCGTGGGAGGAGTGTGGAGTACAGACTCAGCCACTGAGATCCCCCAGCCATGACCTCACTGAGCAGGTTCTGGCACTTGGTGCCTTCAGCTACTTGAAGGGTGGTTTCAAAGAGGATGGAGCTAAACTTTTCTCAGTGGTGGCAGATAACAGAACAACGAGCAATGGTCTCAAGTTGCAGCAAGGGATGTTTAGGTTGGATATTAGGAAAAACTCTCTCACTAGGAGGGTGGTGAAACACTGGAACAGGTTACCCAGGGAAGTTGTGGAATCTCCATTGTGACAGGCTAGCTGGCAGTGATTTAGACCAGGGGTTTTGAAAGGGCAAAAGATGATTGGAGGACTTGGGATTCCTTTTCCTCACCAATCAGGCCCCAGAGCCTCGCCTTCCATGTCCCCTTGGGTCACCAGGAGGGGGATAAAAGGGGCAGTTCAGCTGACTCAGGAAAGACCAGCGAGGGACCCCAAGGAAGGAGATTCAGAGAGCTGGCAAGAGCTGGGCCAGTGGGGTGGGAGCAGGTGCCCCAGAAGAGCCTGAGGGAGTGGGACCTGCAAGCAGCAGTTGGACCCTCAGCAGTGCGGCATGTGGCTGGCAGGAGTGGGTCCCTGCTGGGCTCCAGGATTGCCTATGAGAGGCTGTGGCCAGCAGGAGAGGCTCCCTCAGCTCCAACAAGGATCTGAGCAGCAACCTGAGAGGTTCCCCGGTCTGCTTCCAGCTCCTCCAATCAGAGGCCAGGCAGCTTGAGGTTAGGCCAGGGCTCCTGGATGGTCAAGACCCCTAGCAGCCTGGAGTAGTGCCAACATTGGTGGCTGTGTGGTAAAGCTTCTGGCCTACCATGTGGGAGATCTAACTTCAAGTCCCAGCTGTGGTGACTTGGGAGTTAACAGGGAGAAATTCCTCTTGCAGTGGAAAGGGGTCATTGTGTTTTGGGTATCTCTTGGAGTACCGCCCGGATTACACCATCCTTGGAGGTTTTTAAGGCCCTGCTCAATAAAGTCTTGACTGGGATGATCTGGTTGCAGATGGTCCTGCATTGAGGAGGGGGTTAGACTAGATGACCTCCTAAGGTCCCTTCTAACCCTAATTTTCTATGATAGCTAGTGCTGTTTTGTGTGGAGCTTAATCTTGTATGTGTATATTAGATGTGCTCTGAGCATACTTATTAAATCGGGCTCCTCAGGGCCCATAGGTGGGGGAATGGTCTCTGTGTTGAACCTGACTGAGATTTGTCCTCAATTATGCACTGAACTGTTTAGCACTGTCAGAACTGAGATACTTCAGTGCATGCCAAGACAATTCACCCAACTTGAACATAGATAGATGTTTGGGAGGCACTAGACTGCCAACAGTTAGTATTGACTTAGTGAAGGAGCACTTGGAGGGGCTGGATGGGCACAAGTCATCAGGTCCAGAAGACCTCCATCCACGGGTGCTGAAGAAATTGGGAGGGTCGTAGCTGAGCCATTGGCACAGCTGTTTTGAGCACTCATGGTCCTCTGGCCAGGTCCCTGAGTACTGAAAAAGGGCCAATGTGGTGCCCATTTTTAAAAAGGAGAAGAGGGATGAGCCAGGTAACTTCAGGCCAGTCAGTCTTACCTCTTTCCTTGGGAAAACACTGGAAAAAAAGAGTGCATTTGTGAAGGCCCAGCAGGGGAAATGATGCTGAAGGGAAACCAGCATGGGTTTGTCACAGGTAGAACCTGCCTGACAAACCTTATAGCCTTTTACGACCAGGTCACACACTGTCTAGACACAGGAGCCAAGGCAGATGTCATCTACCTGGCCTTTAAGAAGCCTTTGACACAGTTTTGAATCCTTATAGGGAAGCTAGCAAGCTGTGGAGTGGATGCTTACACAGTCAGGTGGGTGGCCAACTGGCTTAGGGACTGCACGCAGAGAGTGGTGGTGGATGGATTGTTTTCAGCCTGGGAGGAGGTGGGTAGTGGAGTCCCACAGGGTTCAGTCCTTGGACCAGTGCTATTTAATATTCTTCATCAGTGACCTGGACGAGGGTGTGGAGAGCACCCTGTTCAAGTTTGCAGATGACACCAAGTTATGGGGCAAAGTTAACACATTGGAGGGCAGGGAGCAGTTTCAGTCCGATCTGGACAGGTTGGATCAACGGGCAGAACGCAACAGGATGCAATTTAACAAAGACAAATAAAAGGTACTCCATCTAGGGAGGAAGAATCCCCAACACACCTATAGGTTGGGAATGACCTCTGCAGCAGCACAGCGGCTGAAAGGGCTCTTGGAGTCATAGTTGACTCCAAGACGAACATGAGCCGGCAGTGTAACGAAGCCATTAACAAAGCCAGTCGCACCTTGTCATGCATTAGCAGATTCATGACCAACAGATCGAGGGAGGTGATGCTCCCCCTCTGTGCAGCATTGGTCAGGCCACAGTTGGAGTACTGTGTCCAGTTTTGGGCGCTGCACTTCAAGAGGGATGTGGAGAATCTGGAGAGGGTTCAGAGGAGGGCCACTTGTACGATTAGTGGCCTCCATGCAGGACCCTATGAGGGGATTTGTGGGATCTGGACCACTTCAGCCTTCACAAGAGATGGCTGAGGGGTGACCTTATAGCCACCTATAAGTTTATCAAAGGAGGACAACAGAAAATTGGAGTTGCGCTATTTACCAGGGCACTCCTAGGAGTAACTAGGAATAACGGGTACAAACCAGTGGAGAGTGGATTTAGGTTAGACATTAGGAAACAATTTTTCACCGTAAAGGTGGCCAGAATCTGGAACTGGCTGTCAAGGGAGGTGGTTCTCTCACCTAACTTTGAGATCTTCCGGGGGAAGCTAGATAGACACCTGGCTGGGGTCGTACGACCTCAGTGCTCTTTCCTGCCTGGGGCAGGAGGTTGGACATGATGATCCTTTGTGGTCCCTTCTGACTCTACAATCTATGAATCTATGCACAAAAGCAGAATGCTAGGTGCTTGAGGAAATTTAAGTATCCAAAAACTTAAGTATCCAGGGACATTTACTGGTGAAAATAAAAGCACCTGGAGTTACTGCAGGGTTTGATGGCAATTTATCAACAGCTTTTCTGATTTCAAGTCTGGATTTAGGCACCTTGTCTGCCTCTTTAGCACCTAAAGCCTACTGTGGATTTTATCCAAAATGCCTCTGAAAATGCGACTTAGGCCACTGATTCACTTGTGAACTTTAAAAAATGTTACCTTCCACCTAATATAGCATAATGTTAGTCCTTATTTTGAAAGTACTTACAGAATAATATCTATGTGTTTTGGATTTTGCATTGATGAACTAATTTATTAAGCCATATAATTGCCTTATGTTAAAATATTATGGGCAACAAAATGTGCAAAAAATTAGGTATTAAATGTTAACATGATGGTTTTTAAGTTGAACTCTAATAACTTCATTGTTTGAATACTAAGTGTGTAAAGTCCTTACTCTGACAAATCTCTGCTGGATTATTGTTCCACCAGGGGAAAAGTGTGTTATTAAAAATTCAATTAAAACACAGATTTTCATGTTTTAGAATTGTATTATATAAGATGCGAAGAAAAAACATTACCGATTGGTTGAGCAGTGATTCAAAAGAATTGTCAGAATGAAACCATAACCGTATAGAAATAATCAGTTTTGGGGGAACGTGTGGGGCAAGATTAAAAAGGACACTAGATTAAGCATAAAGGAACTTTTTTTCTTTTTAAATTAAAAATATGTTTAGTAATTAGTAATACAAGCAGCAATTAAAAGTAAGTTGAAAATACTGGAACAAATTCTGCTGCCCTTCATATGATGCAGATCTCTAGTAGCTATGTTGTCAGCAACATTTTTCCAAGCTATAGCAGTAGTAGGAGAGGATAGCATTGCTTCCTATACTGATATTCTCACAAGCCTGTATCCAAGCAGTTGCAAATAACTTGAGCAGTTATTGTCAGGAAAAAAAAATCATGTGCATCCATATTTTTACTAACATCTTAAAGTTTTTTTCATCATTGTCTCAACAAATGCATTTTATATGTTGAATATTCTCTGCATGTGACTTAGTAAAAGTCCTCTCTTTTTGGACATTTTCTTTGTCAGTTCGTTCTTCACCAAAATTATTCAGAACTGTTGGCTCTGGTCCACCATTTCCTTGTTAAATGTTTACAAATTGTAAGTGGTGTGACCCTGGTGCCAGCACCAGTAATCCTAATTCTAACAATTACACTTGTCAGTTTTCTTTAAACTCCATTACTGCTCATTGAAATGCTACATGAAATGGATTGGAGAACATTTAACATGTAACAAATTGGAGATACGGGAAAATTTTCCTTTATGTCACATTTAATTATATATTGGGCTTTTGTTTTTGTTTTTCAGAATTGTGACCTGGCCCAGCAGAGTATAGTTCACATTGTTCAGAGTCCAAATGAAGATGTGCAGAAAAGGGCCAAAGCTGGTCATATTCCCCTGGAAAGAGAACCTAAAAGCTTAACTTGTGTAGACCTCAGTACCAGCATCCTTCCATCTTACTCCGCAGGGCTAGCTGTTATTTTGGATACTGCAGATAACGGCCTTCCCCTTCCATCTGACAAGTCAGGTAACTCACTGAATATTCATGTTTCAAAACTCAGTTACACATTGGAATCTCTCCTTTGTAGAACAACATATGGAATGAAAAAAAAAACCTTTTAGTTTTCTTTTTTTCAGGTAAACAATATTAGGACAATAATATATGATGAATATGCAGAGGAGCACCTAATATTTTTTTCTAACAGTACATGATGTCTTTGGTTGGTTGATGAATTGACTGATTATAACTTCTAATACTTAATATTACAGATGAATATAAGTAAGCAAAAAAAGCAAATACCATTTATCCTTAAATATGTTAGAAACAGTTGCTTTTGCTACAAGTGAAATAGATTATGCACTGAAAATTTAATTTCCTAGCTATCGCAATGTTTTTATGCTCATAATTTTTAGTAAAATATTTCTATAAAGCAGTTTTTGTGACATTACAGACAAACATTAACATATAAAAACAGACGGCTTATGCTGTGGATTTTAAAATTTTTTATTCATAAAATTATTGCTTGGAATATTTGGTTTCCATTTTGGGTATCTCTATCAAGCACAGATGAAGCAACATGCAAACTAGTCATTAAAAATATTAACAGCTGCTAGATATGTTACACTTGAATTTGATCAAGGGGCTACATGAATGGAATTAAATGATTGGTGGTCCCATTCAAGTCTCAAGTTCAACTTTACTGAAAACATAAGCAATACCACTACTCAAGCAAAACCCAAACAGTCTGTAAAGGTATTCTTATGCAGGCTTTCTTAATGACACATGATGACTCATCTGATCAGGCATCATCATAGCCCTGGGGGATCACGTTTTTGACCAGTCTGGTCTCTATTGGCTTAATAACATCTCGCCAAACTTGAGTTGTTTCCTTAGGCTTTTATACTCTTTCACAGCCTGTTGGGGGTAATTACAATAAGGCTCTGGATGATGCATGGCAGCTCTTGGTGCTTACCCCAGCCTTGCCTTTTGATAGTTGTCAGTTATGCCAAGGCAGTTTTTCAGGCCTACAGTTAAGCTTTTAAAACTGATTATTGAAAGAGATTCCCAAGGAACCATATATCTTAGACGGACCCCTAAAATATTATTTCAGTCTTTGAAGACACAACATCCCTGTTATACTCCCCATTGAAAACTATGTACTTTCCAAATAAATATGAATCACTCTGTGAAACAAGAATGAACTAAGTAATGACCATTTTTGGTAGTTCATTGAGGATGCCTTTTTAAAGAGCTTGGTACACAAATGCTGTTCTGTACAAAATTGGAAAACAATATTAGAGAATATCAAACTAAAACTTCTGTGACTAACACACTCAGAAAACCCATTGTATACAATATAAGGGTTACCAAAACTATTAAAATAACTTTGAGAGAATTTTTGGAGTAAGTTGTGCAGAAAATATACAATTTATGGGAGGGTCATAGAAGTGTTCCACAACTGACTTGATCAACCTCTCACTGCCAACTAATGATGAATGAGTGCAGTTTAGGAACAAATTAGTGCCTAGCTTAATGATGCACATCTCACATTCTGAATGAGTAATGAGATAAGAGCAGGGCATGCTGATTTAAATCTGATCAGCTGGAGACATGTTTTCAGACTGGGCTAACCAAAGGAAGAAGGGTAATGTGAACTGCTTGCTGCTGCTTTTTAACTTATATTTTCATCCCTGCATACAATATTTATATAGGGTTAATAGACCTGATGGACTTTGCAGGACAATTTACAAATATTCAAGGCATCAAGATATTTTCATGGGACTCATATACACATGCATTAATACAGCATTGCTACTGCACATTTAGTTTTGTAACTCTAATATGAGGTACTACATAAATGTGCAGTAGTTAATGCTAATACACAGTAGCAATGGCTCACAGCTTTTTTTTGATTCTTAATATGCAGCAGACTAATTCTTCTGCACATTATTACATTAGCATGGTTTTTGCCATGATGCCCTAGTGCATAGTAAAATTAGTGTACTGTGCATTAAGCATCTTGTATAGATGTGCCCATGGAGTTGCAACTTTTTGACAAACTGTTCCTTTCTCCGTGAGACCTCTGACAAAAGAAAATATGTTCCTTTTCTGTTGCAGATATCCTAATGGCAGGATGATAGTACAGCAGGATGTAGGCTACCATTGTCTGTGGACTACTGCTTTTTGTGATGCAGTGAAATACTTTCCATATTGTAGGAACAAAATAAACAGCAATGTGGTCAGGCTGACAGACTTGAACATGAAATAATTCATTTCCTGGCCCCCCCCCCCCCAAAAATAGTACCACATAGGTAGCTACAAAGTTAGCTTTCTTTTATCCTTCCAGTAATGTGGCTCACTCACCCCTGTAGGTGAGAAAGTAATAGCTATTCCAGTAGCTATTTGGTTATTTGTCTTTTTGCTGAGGCTGCTCATAAGGCTGTCAATAGAGGTGGTAATTTTTGTGCACTAGGGGCACATCAGACCCCTGGCCCTGGAAGCATGATCCAGATTGATAGGGTTAAGTGTCTCAGATCTGTGTACACCAAGTGCAGAGACCTATGTGCTTCCAAGAAGTAAGTCAGTGTTAGATACCTATTCTCTCTACACAAAAAAGGGAAAAACCTAAATGCCTCCAAGGGACTGTCCAAGGAGCTCAGGGTCACTTGAGCTACCCAATAGGAAACACTAAACACAGGGACTTAGCTGAACTCCTGCTCTTAACTTAGGTGCTTAAATCAGACTATGCATTAAAGGAGTCTCCATTCACTTGCCCACCCTTTTATGTAATTACCTAGTGATAAGGCAGTCGCCTGGGGAGTAGAAACTTCATGTTCTAGTCCCTCCTGAACATTATGAGATTCAAACCCACATCTCCTGATTCCCCAACAAGTGCCCTAACCACCTAGCTTGCAATGTTAGCCGGGCAATTGGGTAGAAAGAAATGCAAAAGTTAAGATATCTGATGGGGACCAAGTAAGAGGGAACCTGACGCTATAGCCCAGTGAAGAGTGTTGTCCTTCTGAACTTCCTGATTTACAGGAGCTGGACTTGGTGCTGAAGAGTACCTGCTCACAGAATCCCATTAAATAGTAGACTCATCTTTGCAATTAGGAAAGGTGCAGACTGGGGATTTAGTTATCTGCAAAAAAAATTCAGGGCCCGCTCCTTGGCTGCCTAGAAAACACCTTCATCTTGAACTGCAGTATCTTTATGATAAATTGGACCTTAGTGAGTGTATTAGAATGGAGGAAGTTTTTGAGGACTGGACTGAAAGAAAGCTAACATTGTGCCAGTACATAGAAAGGGTAAATGAAATGGTCTGTGTAATTATAGAACAGTGAATACAGGACTCCATCAATACAGAATTAAGAAGGGTAATATAATGAATGGCAACATGGATTTATGGCAAATAGATCTTGTCATTTTAACATTATATCGCTTATGTTGAGGTTACAAGTTTAGTTGATAAAGATAATTATGCTGACGCAACATACTTCTTTAAGGCATTTGACATGACATCTTGATTAATAAATTAGAATGATAGAAAATCTTCATGGCATGAATTTAATGGTTTAAAAACTGGCTAACTATGAGGGTAAGAAGTATAATTGTGAATGATGAATCATCACCAAATAGATATGTCCCTACTGGGGCTATGTGGTCTTTGGCCTTATTTTATGTAATATCTTTATCACTGATCTGCAGAAAATATAAGATAATTACTGTTACATTTTTCAAACTAGATGAACATTGAGGTAGCAATAATTAATAAAGAAGGAATATATCATAGCACAGGGAGATTGTTATGCCTGTAATTAGCATCTGTACAATTACTACTTGGATACTGTGTCCAATTGTGATGTCTGCACTTTGGGAGCATTGCTGAAAAATTGCAGAGGTTTTGGAGAAGTGCCACAAGAATGATTAAAGGATTACAAAGCATGCTTTGCAGTGGAAAACTGAAAGTGTTTTATCTACTTAGTTTATCAAAGAGAAGGTTAAGGGGTGAGTTGATCGTAGTTTATAAATAACTACGTAAGGATCAGAAATATAATAGTTGTGGGCTCTTACAGTTAGAAAGATAAGAGCCCTGGCAGAGGTACATTTATGGCATGATTAATGTGATAATTGTTCCATAAATGCCAACATGCTTCATGTTCAGCCACTTTATGGCATCATAAAGTGGCAAACCTGCCTGTAGTGGGACCTGGGCTGAAGGGTCACACCAGGGTGGTGCCCAGGTGCCATGCTCTCAACGGGTGTTTACTACCCTTATCTATATCCTTTCTGCTATGACTTGTTGTGAATGAGAAGGATATCAGGAGGTGGTATCTGACTGTAGTGGGTTATGCTGAGATGGGCACAGGCCTCAGTGTCTGGGCATCTTCTGTAGGCTCTGCCTCCCTTATACCCCAGCCCTCTCCAACTGGGTGTTCTGATGATGCTACCAGAGTAGGCATGTGGTCCTCTAGGCATGTGCCTTCACATGAAGGAGGAAAGGTTCAACATGGAAAAAAAAACCAGGACAGTTTAGAACTATTGTCAGCTGGCTGGGTCCTGCTAATCCAGCAAGGGGTTACCACCAATGTTGTTTGTACGATATAGAAATTAACAAAGCAACACAATATAAAGTCATGTCCACCATTTGTTTGTGGGCCTAGCTTCAGCCTTGAAATATTACGACCTCCCATGAGGCCCTGGCAAGTACTTGGCATCCAGCATCTGCAGAGTCATCAGCTTCCTGTGGTGGGAGCAAAGGTTGAGCTAGCTTCTGGGGTGTCCTTGGCTCCAGTGGGGATATGCAGTGCAGTCGGGTGCCTATGCCAGAGTCCCCCCACTGCTGAGGCTGGCACTTTTCTATAAGGGAAGTTCCAGGTTTGTCTGAACCAACCCAGACCCCTGCAGGCCCCCACATGCTCTGCTGCTGCCAGGGGCTGAGAGCCCATGCAGGGCTCACCATTGTCTGCAGCTATGGATCCCAGGCTCTAGGTGGTGCTGGGCACTCCAGCTGTCTGTTCTTAGCCCTGCCCAGGCTCCAGGCCTGTGTGGAGCCCTGCTTCCTTCTCTCAACCCTTCTTGTGGGGCAGGCACATGGGTAGTGCCTCACCTACCATTTCTCTGCCTTGCCCAAGGGCAAGTGTGTGGGTGGGGACATGCTGCCTGCCCGAAGGCCTGCTGTTTACCATTGGAACAGTGCAGGATCCCACTGGGTATGGATCATCCCAGAAGCTGTTTTTCTGGTAAGTGTGGGGGCTGCACAAGGTCCCTGCTACACTGCCACGAAAATGTTGCACATGTAATGTAGTACACTTTTGTGGTTGGTTTGTATGGTGCTTTAAATTAGATATGTGGTATGCACCTCAGATCTGGGGCTGCCTGGTCCCAGACTATCAGCTGAACTTCAGAATTGGTCAGAAGGTGATGCTGGGGTCAGGGACATAACCACATGCCACCTGCTTTAGGGGATTGGGCTAGGGACAGCCCTGGTTCCTAGTATGACTCTGGAAGTAACGTGATTGGGATCTGAAGGCAGCTATGTCCTACCCCAAACACTGCACATCCTGTCATGCATATGTGGTATGGTAGAATGTGCAAGATTTCAGAGACAGCATAAAACACCTCAGATCCCAAGTGTGCCATTATTTTGACATCTGCCAGCAGTCTAATATATAATCATATTCAATGGCCAGTGAAGTTAGGTAAAGTAATCATACTCAATAACTGAGTGAAGTTAGGTAAAATAAAATTAGATGAAAATGTTTTACTGTGAGGAGAAACAACCATTAAAACAAATTATCAACACCTAATGACTTCTAAATCAAGAGTTGATCTTTTATTAGAATATATATTCCTATTCAGCCACAACTATTGGACTTGAAATAAGAAATAAGGGAAGTCTTACAGCCTTGGTTGTGCCAAAGGTCAGGGTAGTTAATTACAATATTCACTTCTTACCATGAAGTCTATGACCCTGCCAATCTAATACCTCATCAAACTAATCTGTGATGTCCTCCAAAATAGCAAACTAACTTGACAAATTATATTTTCTATAAGCTCATAAAGGGGAGTAGACATCTGTTGACAAAGTGGTACAAAAGGCCTAGCAATGAAACTCAAAGTTTGGGTTTGTTTCTTTAACACATTGGTAGGAAAGGCCTCACAAATATGTTCAACCCTTCTTCTGTCAGTATTGAGAAGAACAGGTAGAATATCCTAAACTTTTTCTGAGTGTAAAAATAAGATTAGCAAGGCTCTAGGGGTGTTTATAGATGTGTTCCATGAGTTGTGGGGGGAGGTGCTCTAATGAAAGCACCCAGAGCATCACGTGTATCAGTGTCCCTGCTCTGAAATATATTGGTGGGGGTGTTTTAACTAAAGCTTGTCTAATGAGCTTTAGTTAAAATGCCCCTACCACCATTTTTCAGCTTGAGAATGCTGATACATGTGACACTGGAGTCTGCTGGAGCACAATTAATCAAGTTTGCTATGACATGTTGCATGTGGGCGCCGTAGGGTTCTGAGACTTAAGTCCTAAAAGGATGATCTCGTTGTGTGCATGTGCGTGTGCGTGTACGCATACGTATGAGAGAGAAACTAACCTCAGAAAGGAAGACTTAGGATTTAGAGCTTGCTTATCCGGATCTGTACAGTCTTCTGTGGAAAAATCTGATGAGGTGCAACAAATTGACATTTAATTGAGGCTGTCACTGTAATTGATAGAAATGATATTTGAACTTCCAACAACATGTTAGTTAAATGTTATTTTTGTTTTGCTCTTTTTAATGTATAAGGTATTTTATTAAATCTCTTCTCATATAAATGCAGTAAAAAACAAAAAACAAAACCAGCCAGGCATCCCAGCCTGAATGATTTAGAAATGTTGTAAAGGACAAGAAAGAGTGTGTGTGTGGAGGGGTGGGGGACGGGTGTCTGAATTCTGCTTGAAGCAAATGGCCAATTCAAGTTTTTGAACTAGTTTAGAATTACTTCTCGCATTTCTGAAACTTATACTGTCAAATTAGTTCCAGGTCAGATAGTGGTATGATGTGCATTTCCACCTTCCCATTTTAATATGGCATTAGACTGAGTATTCCTAGACCTAAGACACACTGCTGTTTTTTCTCATCATCTTCTTGAGAATATCATCAAAATGTGAGCACTGATCCATCCAAAATGGCCTCCAGCATTGCATGAATATCTATATTGATACTTCAGGACATGAACCTTTATAACTGCTCAGCAACTGAACCAGACCAAACTAAGACAAGTACAACAATGCAGTTATTTTTGCTGTTCATAACCTATTTTTAGCCTTCTGCATCTGAAAACCAAATATCTAGAAATCTACTATTCATCTGAAAAATCAAAAAAAGCTTTTGATGCAGGTTTCTCTGTTGTGAATCAATAAAGTTTATAAAGAGGAAGCATTTCAGAATAAACAGGATTTTTTCTGTGTATGTTGGTACAAATCACTGATGGATTAATTATAAAATAAATTAATGAATCACATCTACTTTAGGTCCACAGTGGTATGAATCAATAATCTGAGGAGGGTAAAGCAGTATGCTGTTTAATTTGCATTAAGTAATTAACTCATTTTTTCAAAGTTTTATCAAGCTCATAATCTAAAATCTAATAACAGCAGTCAAAGTGCTTACTCTGAGCTTGCTATCTTAAATTTCTTTACATACACCATTTTAAGCAGAATTACAAAACTTTATTAATTCCATTCTTTTTGACAGATATTCACATAATGGAAACACCATTGTTTTATAAGCAAAGGGAATAATTAATTTAGTGTGGAACAGATGTGTTGTCTTAGCAGACGAATTGAAGTAACTAGTTAGTTTTTGATGGTATTTTCTGATTTGATGCACTGACAGTTTACTCTTACAATAGGATTAAATCCTTTGATCTTTTTTAATTTAAAAGGAAACACGTTCTGTGGTACATTGTTTTAGTCTGTGTTTGATTGGGGCCTGGAAAAGTAGTTGTTTGATCAAATTTGTTGCCTTAAAATGAAGTGCAAAATCTATTTGAGGTATAATCCTGCATTGATAAATGGTAGAAACTAAACAGCAAGTCTTTAGGTACTGTCTCTGGCATGGGTGTGGCAGGATGCATCATCTCAGGAGTAGCTCCCAAAACACCATCCCAAGATCAGTAGGAAGTATGTGGAAAACATTTAAAATCTGCAATGCTGAAGTGGGAAGAAAGCAGTGGACCATAAGCTGAATATGAGCCAACAGTGTGCTCTTGTTGGGGGAAAAAAGCCAACAGTATACTGGGTTGGATCAATAGTAACGTCACCTGCAAATCAAAGGAAATGTTTTTCCACTTTATTCAGCGCTGATGAGGCCTCAGCGGGACTATTGTGTCCAGTTGTGGGCTTCACACTTCAACAAGGATGTGGACAGATTGGAAAGAATCCAGTGCAGAGCAACAAAAATGATTAATAGGGGACTAGAAGACATGATTTATGAAGAATGGCTGAAAGAGTTATGGTTTGTTTAGTCTGAAGAAGAGAAGACTGCAGAGGCATTTGATAACAGTCTTCAAATACCTGAATGTTGATGTCAGTGGGATTTTCTCTGGGGCACAATAGCCTTCAGCTGCAACAGAGGATATTTAGGTTGGAGAGTAGGGGGAACTTCTTGACTGAGTGTGGTCAAGGATTTGGAACTTGCTACTTAGAAAAGCTGTGGAATCTCCATCCTTGAAAATTTTCAAGAGCAGATTGGACTGATACTTGTCTGGGATCGCTTAGTAAGGAATGATACCTTCTTAGACAGAAGGCTGGACTAGATGACTTTGCAAAGTCCCTTGCAGCCCTACTTTCCTATGATACCTATGGGAAAGAGCTTCCAGAAGTGTCACTTCAGCAGCTCCTGCTGTAGACTGTGCAAGTGTACAGTATGTTCTTTCTTCATGAACTGCACAGTTCTGCTAATCTTTTGATGAATGATGAAGAAGACATTTTGGCATGGCTGTACTTTCACCCTTCCTCTCCTTGTCCCTTTGAAGAGCCTGGCTGCATCATCATCAGTGCAAGTACCATAATTCTGATTAGTCCCTAGTTGTGCTTTTAAGTTTTATTCACCTCACATATATGTCAAAGGACAATGGAAAGAATTACCAAGGGGCTGGTAATGTTACCATTCACTCTAGAGGAAACACTGATTCATGAACACATTCTCACATGTATACTTGTTTTCTTCCAAATTGAGCATAATAAACATTGTCTGTGTCTGAAGCTGCTTTTATCTGGAGATTTTGTCTGGGATCCAGCCTGGTTTCCAAAAGCTTTATTCTCAGATGTTTCTATTGCTGTGGTTCTCAAGCAATCCAGTGGTGAAAAGGAAACTCTCAGAGCACTGGTGATCTATGGGGAGATCTTTGGTTACATGACGTAGTCTCCTCCTATTTATTTTGAGATACTAAACTATATTGATACCAGATTGAAGCGTATTAAATTCTTGTCTAATGAATTTCCCAATTAAATACTTGCTCTTGTGTCCACAAAGTTCATAGATGAATGTGAAGCAGGGTGGGAAAGAGGGAACCACAGAGCATGCTCTCTAGTTGCATATTATTCATCGTATGATGTTTTGAGAACCTCTGTTCTAATTTGTTGCAGATTTTCACACAGTAAGTAATTTTCACACAGAGTGGTAATTTTTTTGTATACACGTCAGATCAAAATAGAATTAGGATAATGGGGCAAAGAAACTGGCATATTAGACAAAATCATTAGTCACTCTTTTCCCAGTACCCTTTCTCTAGCACTGGCCAATCCTGTAAAAAGGATATCCAGATAAAAAGAACTCTGATTTTGTAAACTACATTCAATTTTAGAGTTCTACAATTAGAAAGAGTGTTACTGGTTGGCTCTCACTAATAATCAGTTTATACCTTGAACCTTGAGATTTGAATATCCTTTAACTGTGTGTCTTGGCATGTTGCCACTAGTAGATATGGCATTTCTTAATCTGGTCTTCTTTGAAATGAAGCTTTCTAAACAACATTCAGTATTAACTAATTAGTGCTGGAAAGAGCTGATTCAGCCACTAATAATTCACCATGGCTTTTTCTGTCAAGTCATTTTTTAAAATTACTTAATCTTAAAAAAATATTAACATTATTCCATTTCAATTATGACTGTACCAAAAATATTACCATTACAAAGTCCTTGAAAGTTGACTCTGACATGCAATGTGCCTTCTTTTAGGGTTTTCAACCCTTTGCACTCACTGCTGCACCATTTTTTTGTACTCAATGTAAAAGTTTATGTCCCCTTTCGACCTTCCAGCAACAGCAGAAAGTGATTTTATAAGACATTAGCATAATGGAACCTTTTCAATAAAATGATAAATTGAGTCCATTTTAGAAAACAGAATGTACACTTGGTAATTTATTGCAGTCAGTGCCATAGTAGGGACCTCATTCATATCAGATGCTTTCAACTCTGCTGACAAAGGTACCATTTCCCACATCTTTCCTGTCTTCAGTATTCCCTAAGAAGGGAAATGCTTTTTCTAATGAAGCCAGTAGCACTTTGGGGAATGCTCTCTTTACATGACATAATTATCTCTCATGAACATGTCTAATTACTTTGTTGTTTTTAGGGCCCCTTCATGTTAATTTAAGTCAATAACATTTGTTAGCTCCCTCATGTCATGGGATGGGGAGGGAACATTGCTGTCTCCTTAGAATGCATTTTGATTGCTGGTAGGTGAGAGCATAGATGGGTTTTCTTTTGCAAATGTGCAACTCCAAATCTTTGTGCAACCAGATGGTCGTGACATTTGTAGATGGCAAATATTCTATTTTAATTAATCAAAGCTATGCATGTTATCTTTTCCAAAATAATTGTTTGTATAAATTAATTGTTGATGGTAAAAAATGAGCTTACATTTAGGAAACGCCTCTTATGTGTAATGCACACAATAGATCAGGAACATGTACAGTTATTCCTTTTTTTTTTTTTAAACAAAATAAATCCAGTTATAAGAACAAAATAGGAATGGATGCTTTAAATCAATTAAGAAACAGTGATTACTACTACTGTGGGCCTTCAAAATTATGCTGCATGATCTCTGTTACAAGTTCTTACTGTTCCAAATGACATAGGGGATTTATTCTTTTCTCAGAGCACGTGCCCAAGTTTCATTAACATCGTTGGGAGTTCTGCACACACAGCAAGGACAAGGGGAGAACAGACCTATTAAAGACTTGATCTACAGAAAGTAATTACATGCAATAGATAGTTTCGTAAATTCTGTTGATATTAAACAGTAAAAAATAGCCATTCAAAACAGATCCTACTCTCTTGTATTTTCTGTATAAGGACAAATAACTCTAATGGAACTAAGTTTGAATTTCTTGGAAAGAAAAATGCCAGTATGTATGGCAGGGGTACTGGGGAAAGAGTGACCAATGATTTTGTCTAATATGCCAGTTTCTTTGTCCCATTATCCTAATCCTATTTTGATCTGATGTGTACAAAAAAAATCATAACTTCTTCTAATTTGGGGGGTAAATGTAATGCTTGTGATAGGTAAATGATTTAGTAATCCCAGAAATTGAATTTTTATATTTATTCTCAGACCAGTCACAGCAGTGGCACTGCAGGTTTATTCATCGTTGTACTAATGTGCCTTGGCTGAAATCCTGATCCCACTGAAGTTGATAGGAATCTTACTCCTGACTTCAGTAGATTCAGAATTTTACTTTTTGTTTCTTGTTACATGTTACACTGTGAGCTAATCAGTGGTAATGTTGGCTCAAGTTTGGAGCAGTCACATGTTCAGGCCAGTAGTGGCTGGGAGGACTGAAAGGTAAGAACGCTGCCACCTCCCATCCCCACATTCTAGGGTCCCCCCTGCCCAATGTGGCAAACCATATTAAAGTAACACCTGTGAGATTTGGGCATGGCTGTGGGGTAGACTGGAGGCCATGATTAGAGCCCTTAAGGCACAGCTAGCACCAAAAGGGCTACAATTATTACTCTGAGGTGATTCAGGCCTGTAGGGCCATGACCAGTGCACGGAGGACCAGCTGAGTGCCAGTAGGGTGAGTAGCAAACGTGGAGAAGAAACTTTTATTAGCAGACTGAGAGCACAGTGATAAGAAGAACCAAGGGCAACCTTCCTATTAAGCTATAACAGTTACCTCAAAGCATGGCAGGTGAGTCAGCAAAGGGATTGCAGTAGGATTGGCAAGCCAGTCAATTGACCAGTCAAATATTATCAATTGACATGTAACTTGACTGCATATTTTTGACCTGTGAAAGATTATAGCAATTTTACAAAATACTACTTTTTTGTAGTTTTGTTGACAGAAATATGACTTTTTTAATTGTTTTTGACACATTTCTTAATGGAAAAATTGTGCTTTTTCTGTGGATTATTTGGACCTACTGGCATTTTTTTACAATTTTTGACCAGCATTTGGCCGGTCAATTGACTGAACTTTATTTGACTGGTCAAATGCTAGCCCTGTGCTTCAGAGCTGGAGTGAGGGGCAGGATTTGTTTAGTCTCTAGGGGGTGCTACAGCTGCCCTAGGGGGCCTGTCCTGTCACTGGAGCCAACCTTCACACTTCTTGGACATATGGCCATGCTCTCTACCACTGAGCAGTAGAATAGCATGCTCCAGTTAAGGCCTAGTTGTCTCTCCCCTATATTGGTCAATATGCTCTTCTATGTGGCCATGTGTGTCATATCATGGATTCTGACCCACACCTCTGTTCCAATTTCTAGTCTTGAGTAATATTGGTCCATGCACTTTCAAGCTCACTAGACCTCCTGCAATATCTGGGTCTTTCAATCTTCTCCAGTTTGCCTTAAATTTCAAAATCTCTTATGGACAGTTTGCCATACCATGGTTTCTCAGGTGGCAGCCTTCTAGCAAAGAAAATGGGCCTCAATTTCTTGTCAAAAGCCCCACAGTTGAGTAATCAGGTTTTGATCTACTGCATTGCTTCTAGACCTGTTTGAATTGTTTTTTAAATAGTTGAAGTTAATGCATTGCCAGCAGACACAGAGGCAATTTGGGGTACTATCTGAACCGGCAGATATGGCTAAGTAGAGACTCTGGGTGCAGACAGAAGTGACAATTTTCACCCAGTCTGACCACAGAAAGCAGTTTATAGCTGTAACCAAACACAAGTGCACAGTTGCAGACAACTTCAAAAATGGCCAGTGGGATGAAGATCTTGACACCCCATTCCATGAGGTATCCGAGTAAGAAATTTCAAGATGTAGCATCTTTTGTAACTTGTGTCTGCTGTGCTTCCACCCTGTCATCATTTTCAAAATGGAAGAGGGAAAGGGAGCAGAGGGATTTCAGTCTCGGGATTTATCACCCCCCCTGAGGTGGGGGGTCTCCAATTCACCCACCCCACCCTTCAGCACCAGCTGGGGACCCCCAAAATGAGCTTCCTTCACTGCCTTTTCCCCCTCCTGTTCTGAAAGCAGTGAGCACTGGCAGAGAGCCCTGACTATTGCTATGGGAACCTGGCTTCTGGCTCCCAGCCCACAGCTGGATTTCCCTGCCCCCTGGAAACAACAGTGAACTTCTGTTTGGTCTGGGGTAACATTGTAACTCAGAACACTTTTCAAAGAGTACCTGTCTGCACCCTCTGACTTCCACTGTAGAGGTCTGCCCCTTACCCAGATTGCATGATTGTTTAAGCCTTCTGAGCCTTTTGTGTGTCTGCTCTTGTGATTTGGTGAGATGTGCATATGCTCATAATAATAATTCACTCCATCCTGAGCTGGATTTGATTGAGAGATCTTGCTCACAGTGACCTGGCACAATCATCACATGTGCATGTTGGAGACGGAGCTTAGGAAGCAGGGGAAGTTCCCAGACTGCTTGAGCTGATGTGACCAAAGAAAGCAGAGAACTGCATTTACATTTCAAAGCAGAACCTGTAAGAGGTGAGAGACTGGAATATCTGAAAAGAGACACAGACACTTAATGCATGAGAGTCATGTTATATCTGGGGGGGGCATGCTGCATGTGACTATGGTCAAGGCATCCAAGGGAGAGAAGAAGGTGCGGATTTGGTTATAAAAACCCAGGTAGAGATGAGGCCTGTGGGATCCCTACTCCAATGCTAAGACGTACAAGTGCTCTAGAGTTTTAGTTTTATGTGCTCTAATAGGGGTGCATGTATAGATGCTGAGATGTTAATTAGTCAGCTGTGTGGTGAATTTCTGATGTAGATGTGCCCATTATGCCCATTATGCATTAAACTGATCATTCTGAATTTGTGCTAACTGGTGTACATTTGAGTTTTTAGAGGGGAAATGTCACTTAGTTCAAAATATCCAATTTAAGTTTACCTTAACATCATTTTCATTCTATTCTTATTTTATTCTTCTGTCCCATTTATCTATATAAAATTACTTAGTGCAGTGTTTAACTCATTAAACTACTTACTGCACCGGTCTTATTTGGCATCTCAGTCCATATCCTTACTGCTTTGTGAGTGAAATTAGGCAACTCCATGTGCATAATCTGTTCACCCTCAATGTTCTGTTATTTAGATTTTGCAGAGTTGGTAATCTTCATATATATAGTTTATCTTGTTTAGCAGGCTGCGCAGTTGTGATTTTTTTCTATTTTGTTTCCTTCTAAATTATATCCTTGTTCAGAAATCTAGATGGGTAGAGTGAAGGAATGATGAAGTATTATATGCACAAGCTTAATGCATTGACAGCTTTCCTCAGTGGTCAGCATATACATTTAATGTATATGAAAAGAAGATCTGCACTGCAAAATGGCTACCACAGCCACAATAACAATTTTTAATTACTTCCCACCTATGTTGTATTTTGTTCACCAAATTCTGCTCCTTATGTATTCATTGCATAAAATGGGATATTTTGTCTGATAACAAAAAATTGCTATAACTGACCAGAACTCTAGGCCATCATGACTGATATCCTCTTTCTAACCAGGTCCAAAATTACATTAAGCTGAGTAGTTATCACAGTGCAGTTAATTTGGGAGAAACAGCTCAGGTGTGAGACTGCCTTGAAGAAGCTTTTCTCTGTGCTGGTGACTTATGGTAGCTGATTAGTGCTATACTGTTTGTTTAGTGCTGGGTGTGTGTATTTGGGGTTTTTGTTTAATTTTTTTCCTTTTCCCCTGTGCAGTGTTTCCTTCCCCGCAAACGCCCCCTACCCATCTTTCTCTCTCCTTCTTTCTTTTTGGTTCTTTTCTTTTCTCTCCCCTTCTGAAGTAACTAAGTGACAGGGTTTAATTGAGGGGTGGGGCTAGGGTAGGCAGCCTTATAAAAAGGCAGCCTCCAGCAAACTGAGGGAATAGCAGACAGAGGGCACAAAAAAGAGAGGGAGATTTTTTAGGGAGTTTGCCTGAGGAGGGAGCCATGGAGCAGAAGACTCTGTACATGTGTGTGCAAGGGCCCTGGTGTGGGTGTTTGGCATACTGGTTCTTGTGGTGCGTCTTTCTCTGCCCCTCGCCTCCTCTCATTTATTCTCCATACATCATAGGTGTTTTCCAGGGAGCAAATGATGTACAAATGGTATCTGAGTCAGTTCCTGTGGCTCAGACATGGGATGTACCATGTTTCTGTTCCTTCCAGAGGGCCAGGAGCACTTCATCTGCACCAAGTGTAAACTGGTGTCTGCCCTGGAGAAGAAGATTCAAAGACTGGAAGCATGGGTATCCATGCTGCATTGCATCCAGGAAGGTTACATGAACAAAGTTATGAGAGTGCGGTAGTGGAAAGGCCAAAGAGCAATGAGATGGAGCGGCATGTGACAACTCAAAAAAGGAGGGCCCCCAGAATTGAAGAGCAGTGGATTGAAGTCAGCAACCTCTTTCAAGCACTCTTTGGTGGAAGAGCCAGAGGAGAAGACACCAACAGGCATGAGACAGAGGAGGCAGCATCCTAGAGACCACAAAGTGCAGGACCCTAAGGACAAGGACTACAGGACTACTGCACCAAGGAGGAGGAGAAGAGTTGTGGTGGTTGGTGACTCCCTTCTGCAGGGGACAGAGGCACCAATTTGTCATGCAGATTTAGGCCTCAGGAGGTGTGCTTCCTGCTTGAAGCCTCAAATCTGGATGTGACAGAGAGATTGCCAAAACTCATCCATCCATCTGACCATTACCCCTTCCTGCTTGTCCATGTAGGCACCAGCAATACTGCCAGGCATGACCCTGAGCAGATCAGAAGTGGCTATGAGGCACTTGGCAGGAAGATTAAGGAGCTTGGAGCACAAGTGGTGTTCTCATCAATTCTTCGTATGGAAGGCAAGGGTCAAGGCAGAGACCATTGTATCCTGGAAATGAATGTGTGGCTGAGATGGTTGTGTTGACACAAAGGTACTAGCTTCTTTGACAACAGGCAGATGTTCTTGGCCTGTGTCCCACTGGTTAAACCTCATTTGAAGGAGGCTCTTCTCAGCCAGGCTGGCTGACCTGCTCCACTGGGCTTTAAACTAAGCCCGCTCGGGGATGGGGGGACTACTGCCACTGCTGGCCGCTGAGCAACCCTTGCAAAGCCAGAAGACCAAGGCACTTAAGGGAGCCCACCCCTGCCCCAGCCCTGGCACAATCTGTGGGGAAGGCAAGAGCCCCCAAGGG
>NW_017728943.1:110373389-110385009 GCF_001723895.1 Crocodylus porosus
CCCAGCTGACTTCCTGCCCTTTGGGCAGGGGGCTGGACTTGATGATCTCCCGAGGTCCCTTCCAGCCCTGATGTCTATGAAATCTATGAGCTACTGTGTGTTTCTGGGCTTCACGTTTTAAAAAGGACATTGAAAAGTTAGAGGATCCAGATATGGGCAAGAAAAATTATCAAAGACTTGCAAAGAAAATCATACAAGGAGTGGTTGAAGGAGCTAAGCATGTTTAGTTTGTGGAAAAGGTGCTTAAGAGGGGATATGATGGCAGTCTTCAAATACTTGCAGGGCTGCAATAAAGAAGAGAATAAGTGAAGCAGTGTAATAGACTGTTTAGGAAAGTTGTGGACTTGCCATCATTGGAGATGTTCAAGAAGAGGTTGGACAGCCACAAGTTGTGGACTATTTAGGCATAGCTACACGTATGTTTTACTATAACGATTTCCCATGCTTTTGAGCTTTGCTGGTTTGCTTCCCACCACTTTCTGCTGCACGTATCAGAGTCTTTTTAAGCCTTCCTCAGAGGCATTGCGTGTTGGCTATAGCCAAGGCCAGGGACTTTAACAGGGGTGTGTCAGTGCTATTGTTGGGACCAAAGCTGGAGGTTCCTGGTTAGAGGGCCCTGCCCCTCTGCTCAGGGTCAGGCCGATTGTCATATTTAAGGTCAGGAAGGAATTTTACTCATGGCCATATTGGTATGGACTGTGTGGGAGTTTTTGCCTCCTTATCTAGTAGGGAAAGGAAGTGGGGATGGATGGCCCTTTACCCAGGTTCTCTTGAGAATATATTAACAAGGTCTTCAACACTGTCTCTTACCCCATTCTCATTAAAAAAGTAGGGGACTGTGGCGTCAACACCTACACAGTCAAATGGGTCACTAACTGGCTGGAGGACTGCACCCAGAGAGTGGTGGTGGACAGGTCATTTTTGACCTGGAGGGATGTTGTGGGGTTCTGCAGGGCTAGGTCCTCGGGCCCGCACTGTTCAACATCTTCATCAGCGACTTGGACGAGGGGGTAAAAAGCACCCTGTTCAGATTTGCCGATGATGCTAAGATGTGGGGGGAAGTGAGCACGCTAGATGGGAGGAATAGGCTGCAACTGGACCTAGACAGGATACAGGTGGGCAGATGAGAACAGGATGGGTTTCAACACTGACAAGTGCAAGGTGATGCACCTGGGGAGGAAGAACCAGCAGCATACCTACAGGCTGGGGAACTCCTTTCTCATCAGCGCAGGGGCAGAAAAGGATCTTGAAGTCATTATTGATGCCAAAATGAACATGGGCCGACAGTGTGAGGACGCAGTCAGGAAGGCCAACCATATCTTGTCATGCATCCACAGATGCAACTCAAGCAGGTCCAAGGAGGTGATCCTCCCCCTCTATGCGGCACTGGTCAGGCCTCAGTTGGAGTACTGCATCCAGTTCTGGGCGCCGCACTTCAAGAGGGATGTGGACAACATGGAGAGGGTCCAGAGGAGGGCCATCCGCATGATCAGGGGGCAGCAGGGCAGGCCCTATGAGGAGAGGCTACGGGACCTGAACCTGTTCAGCCTCCACAAGAGAAGGCTGAGAGGGGATCTAGTGGCCATTTACAAACCAGTCAGAGGGGACCAGCAGGCACTGCGGGGAGTCCCTGTTCCCCCGAGCACTACCAGGAGTGACTAGAAATAAGGGTCACAAGCTGGCAGAGGGTAGATTCAGACTAGATATCAGGAGGTGCTACTTCACTGTCAGGACAGCTAGGATCTGGAACAAACTTCCAAGAGAAGTCGTGCTGGCTCCTACCCTGGGGGTCTTTAAGAGGAGGTTAGATGAACACTTTGCTGGGGTTGTTTGACCCCAGTACTCTTTCCTGCCATGGCAGGGAGTTGGACTAGATGATCTGCTCAGGTACCTACCAACCCTACCAACTATGAAACTATGACAACATTTCACAGAAGCAGGACAATAGCTGCTATTGTTCTTGTGCTTTGCCTGTGACACTTTAGGGTGTTAGGTCTGTGTTGTGTCAGGGTTGATGGTAGTCTTATGTACAGTTTAGATTATGCTTTGTATGGGAAGGTTTGGATTGGGATGATCCTGCCCCAGGCAGAGGGTTGGATTAGATCAGTGGTTCTCAACCTTTTCCACCTTATGTCCCACCAACCATTGGTCCCAAAAACCCTGGTCCCACCATAAAAAAAGATGAGCGGAGCAGTGGCACATGGTGGCGGAAGTGCTGGTGGCAAACCCAGAAGTGTTGGCAGCAAGCCCAACGCTTCTCCGCATCCCACTTAGACAGCCTTCATGTCCCACTGGTTGAGAAACACTGGATTAGATGATCTCTGGAGGTCCCTTCCGTTCTTAGTTCCCTATGATTCTATGATTAAGAAGAAGTTTCAAGAAACTTTAACATGAGGAAGAAGGAGATAATTGACATTAGCACTCCTAATCCATTTACATGCTTCCTTGTCAACACTTCTAAATTTAAATAGTTTGAGATTGGTTTAGAACCTGAGGAATTGAGGTCTTCCTTTCTGAAATAAAAAACTGGCAGCCATTCTCTGGGTTTTTTAGACAATTGACCCTAAAATATATATATTTTTGTTCTAGCTCAAATGCACTCAAATGGAGCATGTACTTGAATGCAAGAAATACTTCATGATGATCATATCCAAATACTATAGGCATCTGACCAAATCCCAACTGGTAGCCTGGAAACTGTGAGGAAAATACTCCAGCAGCTTTAGTACTCTGATTATCTTGTGATTGTTATTTTGAGTCTAGAAAGTTATTTTGAGTCTCCTTTGACAGAGTCTACTGATATATCTGCAAAATAAAAGGATGTGGGGGAAATCAATCCTTTCCAAAGTCTGTCACAGACTTCTGTTTAATGGCAAAGTTCTTACCATTTCCTTTGTTGAGAACTTGAAAGTGACCATTTTCTAAAATAGTTTGGGGAATTATTCTCATGTTTCCAGATTTTTTAACTTCCTGCTGAAAATACTACTGCCATTTGGAACCTTAAGCTATCCTTAGAACATTTGTTTGAGCAGTTCTTCAAATAAGTCCTAGCTATCACTGTTCTTCGTTTTCATCTAGGTTGATTTTCTAATTACATTTGCCCCTGTCAGAATGTCCTGTGAGTTAACTGTATTATTCACCAAGGAACAATTTTCTTCAATTTTTTCAAGTTGCAGTGATTATCAGAGCTACTCCATAATGTCTACCTTAAGTAGTTTCTTCATAGCTTTTCATTAAGATTTTCATCCAAATCTTTCTCTTAATTCTGCTTATCTGCAAGGCATAAAATGTATCCCTGTGGGTGACTTTAAGGACCATCCAATTATTCTTGGACAAAACAAGTTCCTTTAGGAAGCTAAATACCTTGTTCATGTCTTATTCTGGCAAGAACAAAGGTTTCAGAGCTGATCAGTACCAATTCAGGCATCTATACATTTCCAGTGAGAAAATATACCTCTTTATAAGATAACAGGACTGACATCTGAGAATCTCCACATATTTTGATCAGACACTATAAATATTTATGATAACATCATTAGATGCTGCCATGAATATGGTGCATTTATGTATGTATTTGTTTATAATGTTCTAAAGTTTATTTTAAGGTATATTTTAGGGATGTGAGGGTGTTCCATAACATATCTAGCAGGAAGAATTTGGCTACTAAAACTCTGAAAATTGCAGCTGCATCTGTGGCCTTTGCAGGTGTAGTTAACTCATCAATTTCCAGAGTGCATGATTTTTCTACTGTACACCGTATTTGTTATAAATGCAAACCATTAATCAGTGCCAAAATTGGGCCTTCAGTGAGAAGTGTGGTTTAGTATATGTGGAGTATCCACTTCCTAATTAGTTGTGATTGTTCAGGGGTCTGGTATAAAACCTACTCCTACATCTTACTGAAGGATTAGGAGACCATTAGAGAAGTGGCTTCCTGGATTACAGGACTTGTCATCTACTGTGGGTTCAAGAATAAAGATGGCCAAGAGTCTAAGCTAGGGGCTAGAGGACAGACCCTGCGATTAGGCCATTTCCATAGCCATTTTAAGAATGTATTATGAGAAACAACCACTGATTTAAAGAGAAGGGGCATTCTGCACTGTGACTAAAGAACAAATGTTCCATGTGAGTAAGGAGTGATGTGGCAGGACTGTTTGCTGATAGAAATGAATGTTTGTATTCTTAAGTGTTGGAGTACCTTGCTGGGAGAACTTCTATCACTTCATAGGCCTCAGGAGTTTTTCTTTCTTACCTTAAAGCAAGCACTGGTACTTCAGAACCAAGCATCAATGAGGGCACTGTGTAATACGTACATGTAAGTATCATTAATACTGAAGTAAGTCTGTCTAAATTCTGGCATCAGAAATCAATTGAATTTTGTGTAAAAACAAAACAACAACAAAAAAGCTGACATGAATGCCTGTGTACACATGTAATAGTAGGAAAAGAAGTTTTTTTTGTATGATTACAAAGAGATGAAGAATATATCAAGCTGAATGTATGAAATACCCTTTGTACATTTCTGCTAAATTTCAACAAAACATTCTCCAGAAGATATTGGCTTGAAAATGGGGAAGTAGTAGTAATGCAAGAGTCCTCTAGAGTTAAGCCAGAGGGCTTCTTGTTCAAAGTGTCTCACTAATCAAGAACAGCATTGTGATTCTTTGAGCTCTGCTGGTGCGACTCTCTTATGTGTCTAATAATTGGGTTTTCTTTATCTCAGGTGGTAAAAATGTTGACTTGGGACAGAGGGTTTCTTAAACTGACAAATTAAACAATGACAACAAGTCTTGATTTAAACAAACCTGTGTGGGGCAAATTGACAGGGAACTTGTATAGGTGATAGAAGTCAAGTCTCAAAATCTGCAGCATCGTGTAATGATTTCATGCTGACCCAGTGTGAAAATTCATGACAGTCACAGCTCAAGTCATAAAGCTTGTAGGGTAAGCCAGTGATCCCACTGAATTATGGGTAACATTGTTTCAGAGATGACGAAGCTACCATAAAAGCTAGAATGATGTGTTTTTCCTGTCTCACTGCTTCAGGTCTCTGGCAGACATTACGCTTACAATGTGATTAACTTCATGTTCATGTACTTAATGGCACAATAAAACAGGGAATAAGCCATGAAGTTATTACACAAAATATGTCTAATAACTTTTTGGCTGGTTCCCATCATGCCTTAAATTGAATGTATAGCTAGATCAATCAGCTAACCCATGCTTCCAGTCTTCGAAGTGCGCTGGAGTCTTATTCCCCTTTTTATCACACAGTTAAGCACATGAATATGTGGCCAGGTCACTACTTAAGACATCATTAAATGGGTGGTGTTCTCTGTAGGGCTGAGGGAGCTCACTGCAAGGGAACCTAGGGAGAGGTGTCAATCCTGAGCAGCGGGGGACCCACACAGTGTGGTACTCATCCTATGTAGCAAGTAGTGCAGGGGGTGTGCAGCTTTGCAAATCATGTGGCTGGGGAATGTGTGGCCACTGGCCAATCAGAAGTTGGATAGCCCTGACTTGGGCAGCTGCACAAAGTACAGCCAGTGCTGCCTTTTATGTGCCTCCATAAAGAATGGATCTACAGACAATTTTTGACTAAGCTTTCTTCCCTGCCAGTGAAATTACCTACCAATTATTTCTATCTGCCATGATCGCACCGTCACACTACATAGAAGGGAACAAATGAGCAAGATGAATTTGTGGGAGTCCTTTTATAATTAACAGTCTTATTTTACAAGTGGTTTGCTTCTTCGGCACTACTCTGCTGCTTGTTTTTGTTCTTTCATTGTTAACAGAGTTTTCTTCTCTTTATTTGGATCTGAAGGATTAAGGCTACCTTCTCCCCTCCCCCCCAATAAAAAAAATAAAAGGATAGAAGGATAGAAACTTACTTTGATATTTTTAAATGAAAGCTAGAATCTCCCTTACATTATTTCTTTCCTTAATAATGTAGGCTTGTAACTTGAAGGGTAGAAGGTCTGAAGACTTCATTGTGTCAGTAAAAATAAATCCAGATCGTTTGCATCACTAACAACTTAAATGGATTTCATGCATCCCAAACATCATGAGAGAGGATGGTCCTGTAAGCTTTGAACTATGTAAGTAGTTCAAACATATTTTGATAATACAATCCTCTTACATGAATCACAACGTTTTTATGACATTGCATCACTGAATTGCAATGCAATGTCATATTATTAAATTGTGATGACCCAGTAGGAAAAAAATGCCAAGAAACAATAATTTCTATCTTAGCAGGATCTTTTCAAAGGATAGATGTTCAGCTGATGTAAAGTCTCATAGCTTCGTTGAAGTCAGTCTAGGATCTGCTCTGAAGTGTTGCTCTTAATAAAGTAATGAGAGATCCATGATGTTTAATTACAGTTTTTATTTTAAATAGCTCATTTTTAAGTATTGGCACTGAGTCAGTATGTTTTCACCATAGTTTGAAAGTGATATTCAGTGATTTACAGCTACATCTTTCTAGAGCCATTTTTCTGGTCTGCGTTATTTTTAAGAGAAGTAAATCCTCTTTAAAAGCCTAGATCCGTGGGAGACTCAGAGTTAAGAGTGTGACACCTGGGGCATTGAGAATGAAACGAAATACACTAGATTAATGGAAAATGCAGCTTCTATGGTACATTGTTATTGTGTAAAATTTTGTATCACAGACAGTAATGAAATATTTGACACAACAAAAGTGCTGGCAAGTAATTTTGCACATTATTGGACAGTCCTATTTTCCCATGTCACTTTCTTTTCTGCTGCCATAATGATATAGTGCTCATTAATGAACAGGAGAGAGTCTGGAGTATTGCTGTGTAGTCATGTGTCAATTAAGGAGGTACATGCCATGATTTATATTTAAATACAAAATAGCTAATTGTGATAATTAAAAAAATATAGTTTTGGCTTGGAGAGTCCTATTTTCAGCTTCTTGAATTGAGTGGAGTTTTGGGTCCGAATTGAAATGATTGTTAAAATCTTTCTATGGTATATTCTAAAACATTGCCAGTTACCTTTTGGTAACGAATATTAGCAGTTAGACTATGTTCCGTGTATTTCTTATTTAATAAAGGTAAGCACCTACGGATATGACAGGTATTTAAATGTGTAGTTATTACAGTTGGCAGGTTTTTTGTGCTTAAACAGCTTATTCTGAGTCGTCATTTCCAGAGAGTCATGTTCCTTGTTTAGTAGAATAGCACATATCTCCTCTAATTGTGAATATGAATTACATGGGAGTGTGTATTTCCATCTGTCACTGGTGGAAGCTGCTGAAATTTTCTCTCTGATGGTGGACCCACAGCACCATAAGCTAGTCCAACCCTATTTTTTTCTAAAAATGGAACTGGTGCTTACGGCTAAAAACAACCTATCAGAAAAGGGATTGTGTTCATTCACTCCTGAGGACATCAAAGGATCAACTAACAAGGATTCACAAGCTTTAGTTTTATGTTTTTGATCTTTGTAAATGAAAATATATAACCTCAACCCCGTGAAAAAAAAATCCTAAACCTGTTGTTTTTGATTTCTCATGCTCATCCTGGTTCCTTTAGATAAAAGTAATATCACATTCTTATCTAAATTTAATTTACACACACACACAGAATGTGTATCTCAAATATTATGTTGATGTGCACATGTCCTTTATGATGGTTGTTATGAATAGTTAATACTGTCGGTTATAGTTTATTAAGAGTTTATATCACCATCCATAACATATTTAGAAATTTATAAGCATGTCTCTGGCTTTTATGTTTTATAAAGTATTTATCACTGACCCTTATGAGGAAGTGTTACAGATTTTTGTGAATAATTCATGCTTTTAATCTAAAATTTAATGCTCCAGATTCCTATCATAGCTGCGTTAGATTTTATGACATTTATGCTGTTCTCCTGATGGCATGCTTTGTGCAAAAAATCTGTTGAGTTAATCATGATTGATTTTAGAATTTTAAGTTTTTTTCCACTTTTTATTTTGCTGTGTGCTTCCTTGGCACCTGCCTTTCTTCCTTCCTTTTTTGTAGACTGGAATGACTGTGGGCTTTGTTTCATAAAATGCTGACTTGGTGTATTCTTCAAGGTCTTTATTAGGTTCTCCAGCACTTCACTGTGATATTTTTATTCGGTTATAAATATATAATATGATATAGTATGAGATTAAAATATGAAGATTTCAGGAGAAAATTGTATAGAGATATGCAGTCAGGATTTTTTACATAGCAATCAGTAAATGTGTAAGGATTTTAAATAAAAATGGCTGAATTGATATTTTTCCTCAACCAGTTTAACATTGAATTCTGGAGACATTTTTACAGTCTGGTTTTAAAGTTCTGAATAAAGGGATGTATAATGGACATGCTAAAATGACTTTAACTGTAGATTGTTGTATCCGTCTAATTGAGTCTTAAAACACAGTTAGAGTCAAGTCTCCGGTGAAGTCTGTGGGCAATCTGCCTTTTCAGGGTTCCTCCCTGCTCTGCAAGCTTACCCATACCCCCCCTGCGCCTCCTTACTTATGGCTGCCTGCCCAGCTGAGAAAGCAGCAGTGGTAGCAGCCAAGGAGGTAGATTCCCCTTCCCTGTCTGCTCCCCCAAGAAAGCACTGGCAGCCACAAGTAATCTGGGACCAGGAGGAAAGAGGGGGTGAGTGGAGACCTAGGGTGCTGGGTGGCAACAACATGTCTGATTTGGGGGGAATTGGGGGTGGGGGGGGAAATAGGCTGATCCAGGCTGGTGGAGGACTGAAGCGGGGGGTGGCAGGCCCAACATGAGCTGCTGGGGAAAGGGGGCAGTGAGGGATGATGGCCTAATCTGAGGAGGGCTGGGTAGGGAGTGGACCCAATTTGCATCAACCATGGAGGGGCAGGCAGGTGCAGTTTACACTGTGTAACCTAGCAAGGCCACATGTCAATGTAACATGAGCTGGATAACATAGATCACAGATAAACCTGCCCTGTGGTAGCATAACATTCAGCCAGCTAAAGTGTGCTTAAACTAGTTTCAGGTGTGAATATGTGGACAATTCAGGGGTTAAGAACTCCAGAAGCTGCCTAAAATTAACATGTAACAAGGCCCTAAATTTTTTTCAGTATTTCCCCAGCTCTCCCTTTTTCTGAAACCAATAAACTTGTATGAAATTGAAGCCAAGCATTAACTCCCTACTTCTCAGTAATTTTATTGATATTACACATTCAGGTTACGTTCTTCCATCTGAATATATGTGAGTGTTTATAGACGGATTAATTTTTCACCTTATCAGAGCAACAAAGTATTGCAGAAGTATTGCAGAATATCCACCGTTTCATAGATTAAATAAAGCACTTACCTGTTAAGATTTTCCCATCATTGCTAGGTCATTTAAACAGTATTACTTCAACTTCTTTTCTTTGTCTTTTAAAAAAGTAATATAGATTTCATTTTAGATGATTTCTGTTATTATTTTTACATACTCATGTTTTATTCCACCAGCATTTGGGAACCTTCTGAAAAGTAAAAGGTTACCAAAATATTATTTACTTATACAAATCAACAGCAACATTTTAGAGAATTAAAACAAACAAGAAAATAAATTAAAAAAGAAATATTTAGGAGCCTTTCTTCTCTTTTGAGTGCTGATGAGTCCATGAGATTGGAACAAATGCAAAAATTGAAAGGCACAGAAAATGAAGAGCACTTCCTAAGCAACATGCAGTTTGGCATGCATAGTGCAAACACTGTTATTGACATAAAGACACTAAATATGTTTAAAAACTATTGTGGGTGAAATGTCCTTCAGAAATGAAGGTTTAATTGCACAGAACAGAAGCAATTTACAAAGCCTGAGACAAAAACAAGCACAGGAATTCAAAGAAAATATATAATGTTTTATTTCTCAACTAACTTTCCCAGTTAGAACCATAAAAGTGCCTTTATTGATTTGTTTTTGGTTGTTTCTGTGTTAGGACTCTAGCCTTGTGCCCCCCCCAGGCTAATGGGATAGGCCAAGACCCACACATGCCAGGAGGTCAAACTGTACTGGCTGTAAATAAATAAACAAACCCAGTGCTCTGCAGTGTTTGAAGGAGTATAAAAATGGAAATACATATGTAGATACGACACTCATTGGGTCAAGACCTGTAGGCAAAGCCTAGACCAAGGACACAAAACCACAATATGAGAATACATTTTATGTGGGCCACAAGATGGGAGAGACTGTCCCGAAGAATCTAGTGGTGCTGACCACAGCTGTGTTGTAACTCACTCTATAGCAGCAAAAGAGAGTAGGGCAATAGGGAAGGTGAAGGCAGGGCTCAGTTTGACCAGTGACTTTGCAGACACATAACCAAAAATACAGCATCCTTTTTCTAAAAGGAACAAAAGAGGAACAGCCCCTCAACGATAGTGACAGCTCGACTGATGCTTTAGGACACTCTTTTATGCACGGCATGGCGCACATATGCTGGTCAAAATGACTCTTCAGTAGACTTTTGAAAATTGATTGATTTACTTTTCTCACAAAGACAAAGGACCACAACTGCATTCACAGCCAATATTTTTTTTCAATAAATTCAAAAACAAATCACATTGTAGGCTGTCAGGTTCTAAGCCCCTTAAAGGAACATCATAGCTCCTTTTGCAAGTCACTCAGTCCCAGGTACAAAAAATTTGTATTAAGATCCTGCCAATTACTGTTGTTGATGTATGATAGTCTTCAAATCTCATTAGCACAAGCCTTAGAGTTAATTGGGTGATATTGTTGCTCTGGATGTCAAAGGGAAGTAGGGAGGAAGTACATTCATAGACTTTTAGTAATAGCCAGCCCAAAGAAGGAGATTTGGCTGAGGTTTAGATTATTTTTTGAGTTATTAAAAAGTAGCCAGAGCATAATTAGAGGGTGGTTCATATGATGGCTTTGGGGGTAGGGATTCAAACTAGTCACAAAGGGCACTTTTACACGTGCTCCAACACATGCTGATTAGAATGCATCAAGGTTGCTGGAACATTAATCAAGGTTGCTGGAACATTCTAATCAGAACGTGCTGCAGTGTCTAATATAGTCAGCATCCTTCATTTCAAAATGGTGGTGGGAGCATTTTACTTAAAATGCTCTCTCTGCCATTTTGAAATGGGAGACGCTGTAGATGTTTTAATTAAAGTGGCTCCTGGGAGCTGCTCTAATTAAAATGCCCCTCCTCCCCACTCCAGAGCACATGTATAGTCACCCATAGTCAAACTTTAATTTTCAGTAGGGTTGTGTGAAGATTTTGTCCCTGATTTGATTCAGCCCAATTTGGTAGCCAAATCTCTGAATCCGAATTGAATCATAGAATCATAGAAGTAGTAGGGTCAGAAGGGACCTTATAGATCTTCAAGTCCGACCCCCCTGAATTGGGAAACCCTTTAACTTGTCCAAATTGAATCAGAACCCTCCAAATTGGTTCAGACATAGACACTGCTTTAAATGTTTTTTCTCCATACCTCAAGGTACCAGGCAGTTTGTGAATGCTGCAATGCTAGGGCGGATGGATCGTCCCATGGAAGCACAGGGGACTCCCCAGCATGCTCGGCAGCAAACCCAGAAGTGAACCAGAAGCACTTCCAGTCCACTTCTGGGTCCACTGGGGAGCATGCTG
>NW_017728943.1:110385523-110392426 GCF_001723895.1 Crocodylus porosus
GGAAGTGGTGCAGGCTCCAAGCCTGGGGATTTTTAAAAGGAAGTTAGATGAGCACCTTGCCAGGGTCATCTGACCCCGGTGCTCTTTCCTGCTCAGGCAGGGGGTCGGACTAGATGATCTACCTAGGTCCCTTCCGACTCTAGCTACTATGAAACTATGAAACTATGATGGTGTTTAATTTAACCAAATCAAATACTAGTTAATTTTTCATGTGGAAGACCACTTATGGAACAAATACTACCTTTTGTTGGATAAACCACTGACATTATAGCTACAACATGCAGTGTAGGCTGCAGGGCTTCTGGGTGTTTTCACTGAACTTCTAGTTGTGTCCTCCATGTCACTTGCAGAGTTATTGGTTCATTTTCCTGAGTTATGTTGTGTTGATTTGGTCTCCTGATCACATGAAGTTAGTTTGATGTTTGGCTTTCCTCACCATAGCTGCCATCTCCCAATATTCTCCAGGACCTGAATACAGCTACCTCATTTAGGGGTTGGAAAATAGATGGGTGTCACAGGAGCACTGAGGTACCCTGTTCCTAAGAAGTGGAGAAGTGGAGCTGCCAATCTTCAGGGGCAGCTCAGATGCCGGTTGCTGCGGCAACCGGGCAGGCCATGTGACTGGGTTTATAAACAGCCCAGGCCAGAGCCCAGAAAGCAGTTCCCTTCTGGCTGCTGCAGGAGCAGGAGCTCTGCAGGGAAGCTGAGCAGCCTGAGTCGATGGTTGCAGCCTGACCACCCTGACCGGCTGCAGTGATGCGGGCAACTGTAACCCTATAAGAGACCATGACTAAGGAGCCGAGTGAGTGCAAGCTTTGTGCTATAAGCCGGTAGGCTTCATGTTTGTGTTATAGCCGTTGGGCTCTTGGTTTAGTTATGGTTGTACCGGAGGACCGGGTGAGGCTGTAGGGGAGTGAGGAGGCCTCATGGGGCTCCCCAGTAGTTTGGGGGTTCCCGGTGCCCAGCAAGGGCACAGAGAGTGGTGCCAGGGCAGCACAGCATTAGGTGCCATGGTGGGCGAGCGCTGGAGAGGCGCTTGGCATGTGGAGATTGAGACCCCAGCCCGAGAGGGCGCGGCATAGGCCCCAGAGGGGGCAGGGAAGCGCGGCATAGGCCCCAGAGGGGGCGGGGAAGCGTGGCATAGGCCCCAGAGGGGGCAGGGAAGCCCAGAGAGGGGCGAGGGGCCCTAGGTGGGGCACGTACAATATAAAGCCACCCCAAGGGGGGCGGCATGTATTATTGACAGACACCCCAAGACGGGTGCGGACTAAAGGGTGTTCCACAGGGCTTCCACAGCAAAAGGAAGCCCAAGGAACCAGAGGGGCCAAGTAAGTCTCCAGCCACCTGAGCCTAGCTGGACTCACGTGATTGACGAGACCCAGTCGGCCTAGAGGGGCCAGGTAAGGCTTAGGTCGCCTGAGCCTAATTTGACAATCATAATTGACAGGACTTAGAAGGGGCCAGGTAAGGCTAAGGCCGCCTGAGCCCAATTGATACAAATAACTAATTCATATTGCGGGCCAAGCCCAGGGGCGTCAGAGAAGGGCGCTGGTTGTGGGCCAAGCCCAGGGGCGCCAGGTAGGGTGCAGAAGGTTAAGGACCAGATAACATCCAGGAAGAGCTGCGAGGCTTGGGGCATGCTGAAGGGGAGGTAGGAGGCACGCATTGCCCATAAGGCTGGGGTGAGAGCACCCCACTAGGAACGGAGGTAACATCGGCGTGGTGTCAAAGGTGCAAGTAGGCAGCCTCCCATAACTGACCTTAAGATCAAAGACGTGGCAGACGAGTAGAGGGTGCTGGATTGCCTGATTCACACGGCAGGGGGCGTGAGTGAGCTCATGGCCACTCCTAGGCCCCACACGTGACAATGGGAAACAGAGAGAAAGGTAGGACATGCAGGAAAAGATATGAGAGAGCTCAGGAGAGAATGAGGAGGGATAGTTTAAGAGGGTACAGGACAGAAAAAAAGGAAGGAAAGTGTGGTTGTAGGTCAGGTGTGAGAGAAGATAGACGAGGGAATATGTGGGTCAGACAGACTCTGTGGACAAACGTTATGTTTGTAGTGCTATATATGCCCTTGTAGTGCCACAAAATGTTCCTGTTTGAAATAGAAGCTTTCCTTTAGTGCCATGCATTGCAGCTCTGCATGTAAGGTCTGAACAGTTACATGTAGGGCTACAGGGTTTCTTGCTCTCCTAGAGGGATAGGAGGAGGAGAACTGGGCTTGGAAGATTGAGAGAGAACCAGATGAGTAGTATAGGAGAACATTAGAAAGAGAAAGCATGATAAACCCTCAACTTTAGGAATCAAGAATAGATAGTGTAATTTCTCTAGAAGCAGCCAGGGGGGATAGATTCAGATTTTCCTCCAGAGAGGAGGAGATAAAAAGGCGATCCTAGTCTGTTCTTGCTTGTGGGCTATTGCCTCTCCCCTTTACAGTCAAGTTCCAGTTCTTTTTGATCCTCCCTCTCTCTTTATTTTCCTTCTTGGTGCATCTTTACTGTATCAAGGGATCTGTTTTGCTTGAGAGAAGCCAATCTACTTTAAACCCTGACTATCTAGGTCATTTACAGATTTTAAAAATCTTGTTCTCGTCTAAGTAGGATTAGTTATATTTTAATGTAAGATCCAACTAATTAGTTTACTTGTACAGCAATGTACATTAGGATTTTGTTACATTCACTAGTCAAAAATTGCAAGATACTGCACATATACTCTAATCTAAATTAGGCAGGCGTTGTAAATAACAAGAAATGGATGATTTGGATTTTTTAAAATAAAGATATAGATTAAGTTGGGAACTTATTTGGCCATGATAATTTTGCAGGTTAAAGAATGATTGGTTAACTAACAGAAGATTAAAGACAGTAGTGCTGGGCTAGGGACAGAAATTACATATAAACTGGTATAAGTGTTCGGAAACCAGTTCAAATCTGTAGCACAACAGAAGTTCGCTATACACAAACTGCTTTCAAAATAGTCAAAACTGGAAGATAAACCTGGATGGTTATAGTATCAGACTTAACTGATTTAAGTTAAATCAGTTTATTGAACTTCTGTCCCAGATCCCCTCCATACTCAAGTTATCGCACAATCCCCCACCATTCAGTGATGCTTTGCACCTCCCCTGCAACCCCTGCCCCACACCCACAAGGGTGGATAGGCTAGCCTTGGCCTAAGCTATATGCTCCATGCAAGCAGGGAGGTGTGCTCTAGTGCCTCTTGGCTTCTGGCCTGGCCCACTGCAGGCATGTGGCTGCATTCCAGAATCAAAAGTGAATATTTAGTTCAATCTATGGAGTTGCTTGTCAGTTCAATCTATGTATCTTAGACTAACCTGTGAAGATTGAATCGATTCAGCTGCAGGGTTTTTTTTATACTTTGCCTATACTTAGCTCCTTCTACTTCTTTATACTTAGCCCTTAGTTCTTGTTGTAACTCTATCAATTATTTTAAAAGGACTCTACAGAGATGGGCAAAACTCAACAGTTGCTTTTTGCATGGCTTCATGTAAACCTTTTCTTCCACCATGATCCCTCTGGGTTTTCATCATGTATATTTTGCCTTAATTATTGCTTTTAATAAGCCAAGAATCCCAAAGCAAAAAAAATTGAAAATATATTTGTTTTATTCCATTTCACTTCTAACCCTAAATTTTGCAATTTTTTTCTGCAAATTCCTAGAACAGCTGAAGAGATTTGTATAGCTTGGCAAGTGTTCAATAAAGTTCATTTGAATGCAGTCACAAAGAAGCCTGAAACCATGGTAGTTTTATGTGGTTTTCAGTTTATTGAAAGAATTTCACACAGCTGTGTCCCCTGCACTACAGACAGAAAGCTTAAGAGGAAAGGAATAGTGATCAATATAACCTGTGAGAGAATGCAGTTCAGATAAAAACACTGGGTCAGCTACTATAATCCTTACTTAGGTTTACCCACCTAAAATGTCATATGGATTTCAATGGAAGTTTTGACTGAATAGGAACTTCAGGATCTGATCCATAGACATTATGACTGATGTTTCCTCAATAACCAACCATGCATATCAGAGTAATTGGTCTGAGTTATTAGTATTATACATAAAGCTCCACCAGTATGTTCATTGTTGAAGGAGGCAAGAAAGAAAGGTGATACTGTCCCTGAGCTTAAAATCCATATAGAAAGAGTATGCGGAACACATTGGGGTATACAGAAAATAGTTCCACTTTAGAACATCTTTTTTCTCTGTATTTGTATATAAATCAATAATGGAGGCAAGGGCAGTGTTAGAATTTCTGTGGTGGGGTAGATGGCATGTGAGTGAGCTCTGAAAAGGGATAACAAAAGAGAGACAGAATTGCCATCGGCTGAGGAAAGAATTTCAGGCAAAGAGCACAAAAAATTTAGCAGCCTTTCACATTCATGTCCGCATGCATTTTTTGGCTGGTGAAAGGTTTTTAATTAAATTAGTTCAACGAAGACACCATCAGACATTATATCAAGACTTTACATTAAAAGTTTATTCAACAGGAAATAGCTCAGGCTGCTGCCACCTGAAGATGAGCTTCCCTATGCAACTTGAAAGACTCTTTTTCAATTTTTACTATATATTTTTAGTTTTAAGCTAGCTTATCTTGTGTGTGGATTTCTGGCTATTATTATTATTATTCCTTCTGAAGAAAAAATCCTCTCTGGGAAGACTGAGACACAGCAGCCACACCAAGTTCCATCTGCCAAGAGAGTGCAGTTTGTAGATCAATTCAGAAATAAAATAAAACTTGTAATGATCAGTCAGGGAAATGGAAAAGCAACAAAAGCAGATAACTTGTCACTGTGTATTATTTTTATTAAACAAAACAAGCATTTCCCAAAAAGTGATTGGATATGGAAGTAAGTGTAACATTTCCAGGCCTCTCAAGGTTTTAGTCCAGCTTTTATCAAAAGGACAAGCATTCAGGTTTTGAGCTGGATAATATCAAAAGACTGACTGCTAAAGAAGGCTATTATATACATTCTAGGAAAATACCTCTGGAGAGAACTGTTCATTTGACATAGATATGCATTTGAAATCTTTCTTCCCTTCACTTCTGCAATGAACCAAGTATTATTGAAGCAGGAATTTAGGTTGCAGTTACCTGCTTTTGGGGCTTGGTCCTGAAGAACTAACAGGGGTGTGCCCAGAATCAGTGCATAGATGTGACTGTTCTGATCTCATATAACCATGTTTAAAACTCACTATCACAGTTGGAGATGGTCCTTCAAGAGAGTTGGTCTTAGCTCTCACCTGAATCATCAGCTACTTCCAGGTGAGATAAATGACCCATGTGCAGCTAACTTGTTTGTCAGTTGTAGTGAGAGCTCCATAGGTAATCTAGGCTTATGAAAGATTTTGAAAAGGTTTGGCACAGCAGGCAGGGGATGGATCTAGCTTCAGATATCCTTGCTGTGTAGGCAGAGAGATAGTGAAAAAGGCTTTGAGGGTAAGTGGCTGAACTTGGTTTCCCTGTCTTGATGTTTAAACATATATGGCTTGAACAACATCAGCATGCCTCAGAAAAGGGAATGAAATGCTGAGAGTGGTGGGAGTTCTACTAACGTGCTTGCCAGTGAGTTTGCTTGTCAGCTGCCTGAAAGCAGAGAAATTGAAGCAAAGGAGAGTAGTTGCTGAGTTTAGAAAAATGCTGGTACTCTTATATTGAGTAAAATTATTGGATGCAATGGAATTGAGTGAGTGACCTGGCCCTAAAAGTGAAATGATTCAAATATCTGTAGTTGAAAACAGGTGTTAATCTTAAACTAGAGAAATCCCATGTCAAACCAGTAATTGAAGGATTCAAGTAGAAATCCAGTTATTGAGCTTTGGAAAAGTAACTTATAATCGAATACTTCTCTGAACTCGGAGAGGAAGAACACTCAACCCTGTCCCCGTAATATATCCAATGTGACTATTGCAGGCATTTTTCACCTTTTGCTTGTGATGAAAATGCTCATTATAGCCAATGAAAAGTCTCCCATTGAGTTCAGCTGGCTTTGAAAGGTGTCATGAATTAATTGCAAAGTTGTATGGGGATATTAGGTCTTGTGCTAGAGCCAGTATTCTTTCCAAAGGAATTGTTAGTGGCAGTTTGTTACTGCCAAATCAACAGTAACATGCAAAAATGAGCCTACTAATGAAGTTGCATGATGTGCTTGGGAGTTTTCTATTTTGTTTCTTGTCCCCCCTTTACTCCATGTCTTTGTTCCATTCCTGCCCCCAGATGCATGTTTTTCTTAAAATCAAGGGGTAGGGAATCAAATTGTTCCAGGCAACTGAAAGCTTCACCCAGATGAAGACTACTATTTATATATTTATTTTTTAATACCATGATAGCATGTTTTATGCACTGTGGCTTTAATTACAAATCTTTTCTTATTCATTTAAGGAGATTGTGGCAGTGCACATATGGGTGCATGCCACTTTCAGGCCTGATGCCAGGAGCCATTTTGAGAATCAAGTATATAAATGCTGCAGTTTGCTGTTGCCAGCCTAGGTGGAAACATTGCCTAGCTAAGCTGCAGCAGGAACATGTGGAGGTAAGGGCAAGAGCTTATGGGGATGGCTAGGAGGTTCTTGGTCCTGGTCATGACCTAAAACTGCACCCTTCCAGGCTTGGGTGGCCTGGTGGGGCTCCTAGTGGTGTGGGAGCCCCCAGGAAATGCCAGGCCAGTTACCCCTGTGGTGAAAGGCAGGTCAGAGTGCCTTAACCCCTAACCCCCACAATTTGGTGGGCACAAGGGCCAGGCACAGTTGCAGCCACCTGGCCCTGCAGGGGAGGGAGGCCCTGGAGGCCCCTGGTTCAGGATAGTCGTGTGGCCCTGGAGAGAGAGAAGCAGTTGTGAAGGCCCTGAGAGGGCAGGGATTCATAGATTCATAGATGCTAGGGTC
>NW_017728943.1:110393376-110395052 GCF_001723895.1 Crocodylus porosus
GAGTAATTTATTGGGAAGACAATGAGCAGACTCCAGGGTGGGGCATGGTGTAGAGGCCCTAGATTGGGCATAGTAGGAATCCCATGTGTGGGGAGTAGGCCAAGGTATGTTTTTTGGATGCCTGAGTCTACTTGGGCATGAGGATGAATAGAGAGGCTCAGCCAGGAAGCTAGGGGTGAGTCCTGACTCCAGTAAGCCCTCTGCTGAGAGGAGGCTGAGTGTGAGTCAAAAATTACAGCAAGGGAGAGCATAATGACCTGCTGTTCCAGGGAGGAGGGAGAGTCCCTGTGAGACACAGGAGCACTGGTTGTAGTATGACGGAACTGTGTGTGTGTGGCTTGGGATGCAGTACAGGGGTGTTTGGAACTGCATACATAGGTCCAGGAGAACAGAGCTGTCAAAGGGCAGCCTCCCATCTAATTAAGACACTAATTACTAAACACCAAGGTGTGGCAAGCGAAAGAGGTGGATGGTTAGCTCAGAAACAGGTGAATGTCTAACTGGCCCTGGGAAGGCCCCCTGTTGTAGAGATATTAAAGACTTTACCTCTCTGCGTTAGATGGTCTTGTAATCTATATTGGACAGAAATTAAGTTTATTAATATAAGAATTCTTGACGTATCAGTTGCTAGCAGTCTGACTCACCTAGGGACATTGAAGTGCCCCAAACAGCTCTGTTTTGCTTGGGCAAGCCAGGAAGTACTAGGGAAAACATTAATGCTGATCAGAGCAAAATCCCAGACATTTGAGTATGTTTTTAAAAAAGCCACCTGGATGGAGACCAGAGGATCCAAAAGGAGGACATGTCTGGGAAAACCTGGACATATGGTAACCCTAGTATTGGAGAAAGGGCAGGCAGGTATATACTAGCCCACTAATGGTTGACAACTACTTAACTGATGCTTGACCTTATAACTAGAGGATTCCTGCCAAGCACATGTGTGGAGCATGGATCAGAAAGGTGACAGACATTGCTGTCACTGTTCCTTCTTGGAAAACAAGAACTACAGGTTTAAGTACAATTATTTCTTAAACCTTTTATAAGACTATGAAATTAACTAGTAGATTTTCACTTCTGTGTGTCCTATGCATACCTTCAGTATTAGAACTAACACTTAAAACTGGGTGGGGCTGTAGTGTTTTTAATTGGTAATTTGCTGCGTGCTCTCATTCTAGCTGAGTGTCAGTGTTATAAAATATTAATGGAAAACTTCATAAAAACCCACAGAATGATTCAGTCAATCTGTGATTGAATGATGGAAGACAAAGTGATAAGGTTTCATAGTTTCTAGGGTCGGAAGGAACCTAAGTAGATCATCTAGTCCAACCCCCTGCCATGGCAGGAAAGAGTACTGGGGTCAAACAACCCCAGCAAGATGTTCATCCAACCTCCTCTTAAAAACCCCCAGGGTAGGAGCCAGCACCACTTCTCATGGAAGTTGGTTCCAGATCCTAGCCGCCCTGACCGTGAAGTAGCGCTTCCTGATATCAAGCCTAAACCTGCCCTGTGCCAGCTTGTGACAGTTATTCCTGGTCACTCCTGGCAGTGCACAGGGGAATAGTGACTCCCCCAATGCCTGCTGATTCCCCCTGACTAGTTTATAACAGGCCACAAGATCCCCGCTCAGCCTTCTCTTTTGGAGGCTGAACAGGTTCAGGTCCCATAGCCTCTCCTCA